>NW_020884882.1:13592529-13637519 GCF_003945725.1 Corapipo altera | reverse complement strand
GGCGGCGGCGGCAGGAGCCCCGAGCAGCGCGCCCCGCACTCCGCCCGCGGAGCCTCCGCAGCGCCCCGCGCCCGCCGCTCCGCCAGCCCGCTCCATGGCCCGGCGCGCCGCTCGCCGCCCGCCGCCGCCCAGGTGGGTGCCCCGCCGGGGGGAACCGAGGGTGGGGGGAGGCCCGCGCAAAGTGCCGGAAAACAGCCCGGCGAGGATGGAGGAGCCGCGCCGCTCTGAGAGAGGAGGGAGGGAAGCGGGGAGGGAAGGGAGGGAGGGAGGGAGGGAGGGACGGCGTGTGCGCCCCGCAACTCGCCGGAGGTTTTTTAGAAGTGATGAGCGGCGCGGAGCGTGTCGCCCGGCGTCTGTCCTGACAGCCGTAGCCCGCGCGGGGCTGGTGCCGCAGCGCTGGAGTTTTTGGAAGAAGAGCGAGGGAAACGGGGAAAAGTGCACAGAGCCGGATAAAACGCGCTGTCAGGTTTAAATGTCAGGAACCGGGATCGCTGAATGGAGTCGCCAGTCAATTTACCAGGGGGAAATTAAGTGAGTGAGCTTTGTTTTTGGCATTGACTAGTGCTGTGAACCCCGGCGAAATGGATGTAACGGGATCTCGGTGTCAGCCCTGCGAGCCGGCGTTGCAGTGCGAGCGAGCTGAATTTTCGAGGGTGGTGGTGGTGGGGAGGAGGGAACCCTTAGGAAGTGGGTGGTAAGTTTAGAGCAAAGTGCATATACACTCTTCCTCTCTGGAATTAACTCCTTCAAAGCCAGCTTGTCTCTGAAAACACCGAGAGTTCTGACTTGTCCTTGCGCCGGTGGCAGGGAAAAGTCTCTCGGTAGCGCGGCGCGGTCGTCTCGGTGCGTGTGCCGGCGATTGACACGCTACCATTTCATCTTTTTAAATAAAAACAAGTTTGGTGGCAGGAAGTGTGAATCATTCGGGGTGACCAAGATCTGTTTATGAAAACCAAACGGTTGGATTTATTCTAGCAGTGAGTGTTGAGTTGTGAACTACAATAAATTGTGAAAGTTTATTTCTAGTAAAAAGTGACTTGCGCAGGCTAGTTTGCTGTTTTGTAAATAAACCGAAATGTTAAAATCCTTTTTTTGTTTGGATCGCAACTGATTTTCATGCCTGATGCTCCTGGGCCCAATCCTGGAAGGACTTGTGCATGTGCAGTAGCTATAGTAGGAGAGGAGGATCTCTCCCTCGCTTTCCCCCTGGAACTGTAAGCACTCTGCCTGCTAAATTAGTATTTGCCAGATCAAACCCCTCATAAGTAAGATTAATGTGCTGAACTTTGAGGCACCTTGCGCATCTTTACACCAAGTTGAAAAGCATTTCTCTTTGCTTGTAGCTCTTCTAAAAGTCATGGCTACAATGCATGTGTGTATGTGTGTATGTCATTAGAGTGTGCTTCTGTCTAGTTAAGAAATGGCTTTTGTTGATTGTATATTTATTGCAGTAGCAGCCTAGGAAGTCTCTAAAAGCAGGCACTCTCTCCACAGCCAGCGGAAAATCTGCTGTCGGAGGGCTTTCAGTGATCTCCTGTGGCTACGTCCAAAAAATTTCATTGATAAGGCTGCAGAGATGAAACCTGAGTCCTGCCTAAACAGAGTAGCTGCCTTGGCCTAGACTGTGATAGAGCTGAACTGCAAACTGATTGGTCTGACACTTTATAATCAAAGTTGATTTATTGTTCATTAGTAGTGCATTAGCCCTTTCAGGCAAGACAGTTATTTGTGTAGTGGCCTGTCAAACAAAAGGCCGCTAGCACCTGTCATTTCTAAACCATGAGATAAGCAAGCAGATATTAAGATAATGCAAATAGGAATACATTGGAATGAGGTAAAGTTCTAGCAATTTCTCTGTAAGAAATATTGTTTTATTTAACATGCTCATGTTTAGCAAATAGAGGAACTGGATTATAGAGTGAAGGGATTCCGCTGCACCAGGACCATCAGGAGGAGAAGGCGCTGGGAATGAGCTGGGTGTCTGTGGCGTGTGGTTTCAGAGGACCTTGGAGGTGAGGAGGCAGCTGGGGCAGATAATGAATTGGGAAAAGCCAGTTGCCGATACAGGAGGAAAATGTGAATGCTGTCTTGTAGCCTTAATTTAATTTTGTTTGATTTTGGTTTTAGTGCAAGGCCAGATTGAGGCACTTTTTGCGTTTTTTCCCTGACTTCTTCCTCCTCTTCCCAATGGACAGATGTCATGAAAGGATGCTCTTACTGGCAGGGGTTAATTATATGAAAACTTGATGACATCACAGCAGAGCTGTGAGAATGTCAAAATACATCTGCTGCCATATTCAGACATATTGCTCTCCCTCCTCTCCCCCTATATCAGCTCCCCTCCCCTCTCAAAAGGGAATGATCTCATGACATAAAACAGAAAACAACACAAGTGTCAAAAGAAAACAAAATTAGTGAACTTTTGTCTGCCACCATAGAAACGAGGATTAACTTATGTTATTCCAGAGCATGGAATGGAGACTATCTGCATGAGGATATATAGTGTATTGTCTTCTGTGAATTTTCATTTGACAGGGATTTTGGAGGCTGTGATCTTAATTAAATCTCAACTGACTCAAATAATGCATCTAAAGGCATGCAGTGTTGCGTAACCTTGCTGAGTTGGTAAACCATAAATCATCAGAAAGCTTATGATAGGAAGGGCTGCTTTGAAATTTTTTTTTTGTTTGCTACAGTTGGTTTGTTGGTTTTTTTTTTAGTCTTGTTTAACATACACTTTGCTGCTCTGTGCCATTGTGCTCTCCCTTTTCTAAGCAGTGTTATTTTTGCTTTAAAAAAAAAAAAAAAAAAAGCTCTGAGACATGCTCTGACCAGTCACTCAGCCGAACTAAAGAGAAGTCATAAATATAATGGGATTGACAGGGAAGAAATGAAATCCCTGCACTGGCTTTGCAGGGATCTCGCTGCTCAGAGGAAGGTGTGGGTGCCTCATGTTCTTCTACAGCTGGATGAGCCCTCCACACATTTTAGGAGTGTAACTCTTAACCCCATGCTGAAATTTATGCTGGGGTGTAAATAGTGATCAGACACCACGGTGGAGTCATAACGTGTAGCCCCTGGGTTGTAATGGGTCACAGATGGATGATTGCACTAATGGATGGTGGGCTGTGCAAGTTGAGTTGATTTTAGTTGTGGGCCAGGAAGAAAAGGGTTGCAACAGTTGTGTGAAGAAGGTTAAAGGGGGTTTTTAGGCAGTGAAAGCGGGGTAGGGCAGTCAGAGCGATTTTCTTATGCACCATTTTAACCTGACAGTGCTCAGGCGCTGTCGTTGCTTGAGAGCGAAGATGTTTTTAAAATACTGAAGCTAAGCAAGTGACTATTTCGGTGTAAAATTCTTTGGTTTCTGTGTATGTGATTACATGCTCCGGGCAGCTGAAGAAAGGTAAGGGGAGAAAGATTATTGCATTCAAAAGTTTAAGGAGTTTCAAAGCTCCTGTGCTTTCCTGGTCTGTATTTCTTAGTCGTTTCAGAGCTGCTGGAGACAAACCTGAGCTGGGAGGACACAGCAGTTGGATTTACTTTCTGTAAAGGTTTCCCAGTAGCAGGATAACTTACTGGTGTTGTTTTTCTCCCCTCTTTGCTAGGGAAAAGCAGTAACAGGGGTAGTTTTATCAACACCTGCAAAACTAGATTGTGGGAAAGTCCTGACACCATAAGCTAAATTTGTTATTGTTTGGTGAAAGGCTTGGCTGGTTTTAAGCAGTTTGTTTGTTTTATTGAAAGCAGAACTGCATTACTGGAAACTACTTTGCTGTAGTTCAGTTAAAATGTCCTGTACTGTTTTGTTTTTATAAGGTGCTTGCTTGTTCAGCTTCACTTTCCAGTTATAAGGAGAGAGAAAAAAATCCACTGTGCACTCATCTGCAGATTAAAGTGGCTGTGTAGAGACTGGGAGAGAAGCAGAACTGGCAAATATGTCTTCCCCAGCCTTTCTTTTTTTCTTCTTCTTTTTTTTAACCTTTCCAGCACAGTTTCCTGTGCTAGCAGGAGGATCTGTAGTTGGTACTGAAGTTGAATGAATGGGAGAAAACCCAGACTGAATATTGAGCAAATAAATGGAATTGCTAATTATTCTGTGTACTAGTTTCGGATGGATTTGCCTTCATTGATTAGGTAAGATACTCTGTTATTTGAGAGGGACAATACCCCCTCCTCCCCGAACTGACAACGGGTTTTAATTTTTAAGCTTTATCTTGCCCTTAAATCTGAAACATCATTGTTCAAATAACTGAGAACAAGGTAAACCAACAACATCAAAAAGGTCGGCTTCTGTGATTTCTCAAGGGCTTGTTATTTTGTACTTTCCAATTCTATTTGATGTCTTGACAAAACAAGATGACACAAGGGAGAATACATTAAATTTTGATTTTCATCTAACCTGTTACAGTAGTGGCAGCTTAATTTCTTCTACTTTTTACCGAAGACGGCTTTTTGCACAATTACTCTAATTGCCACGCCACTTTATGAGAAGGTTTCTTTACGGGTTTCCCATTTGCCTTGATTTTGTGAGGCATTTTTTTGAACGTGCTTTGACCTTTAACACGGCGAGCTGGCTGGTTGGAGTGTGTCTTCATTAGAAGTAAATCAGTGAATGGCAAAATTGTCAAAGAAGCAACTGATGTTTTCTCATTAGAATCTAATTTGCACCGTTGTGCTTAGCTGTGATGTTCAGCTGTAGGTGTCTGCCATAGGTGTGAAAACCTGCACATTTTTAAGCAAATAAAGTTTACAACTGTTATAAAAGGTGACACTTGGACCCAGAGTGGCAAAGCCTACCCGAATGTTTAAGCAGAGACTCTGGTTTGTGTGGGAAATAAACAGCATGATTTAACCAGGTGAATTTTTTTTTTCAAGAATCACTAATATTTTCAGCTGGCCACCGCTATGTACGTCATCTCAAATGCCCTGAGCTTGAAGAGCAGGCAGCTGTGGATTTGATTCTTGCAGGAGAAAATAGCCAGGGATGGAGAGAGGGTTCATCCTTCCTAGAAATCTGTTGGGAGTTTCAGTTCTTAAAAATCCGCCATACAAAAAAAAAAAGCCCCTCTTGTGTAACACTTCCCTTTAACTCACATGAAACTCTGGGCATATTAAACGTTGCTGGTTCAATCACGGTCTTTTATTATTTAATTAAGCTCTCCTTAATGTATGTATGAATTAATACACAAATGTAAGGAGTCTGACACAATGATCATTCTCAGAATATTAAGGGTGTTTGGGAGAGAGGGTTTCAAGGGGTTTTCAAGGGCTTTAGAGGTATTTTGGATGTTTCTAAGCAGGATTGCTTTTGGTTTATTTGAGGCTTTTTTGGCAGAATATGTTGATCTAACATTTCCTTTCTTAAACTCTGGAAAAAGAGCAGATTTTTTTTTCCTTTTTTTTTTTTTTAACTGAATCATTATAAAACATCACCAGAGTTCGGAACCATGTACAGCAGGTTATAATTTTTCCTTTCATGCTAGAGAGGGAAACAAAAACTATAACTTTTAAAATGTGGAAAATGATGATGATAATCTCGAGGTTGAAATCTCACTCGGCTTATTAAAGGGATATTTGGTTGTGTGTGTGTGTGTGTATGTTCTCTGGTTTAGTCTCTATTTGACAAATGTTAGATGTAGAAAGGATTTAATTTATGTAAACTTTATATTTTTATGCAAATTAAATGGGTATTTATTATAGCTGAAACAATTATCCTGGCACTTAGTGAGAAACCTGGTATGCATGAGAAGTGGAAGATAAGATCAGATGTTTCATTCTGTAAACAAATACGAAAATATTCCCATTTTTCCTCAGCTAGAAGAGAATACAGAAGACAGCAGACATCCTGACATGCTGGGGTATGTCAGTATAGCCCATCATTCTGCTTTCTGTGGGTCAAAGGGAGATCTCCCCTCCTGATAAAATATAATAAACAAAATTAAAATAATAAAATGCTAATTTAATTTTAAAGAGGGCTTCCCCCCCCTTTCTCTTTTAATAGGGAGTTGTATTGTTACAGAGAGAACAGTTATGCTAATGACAGACTACTTAGCTGATTTTACATTAATATAATAAACATTACCTGTCTTAATGCGCTGTGCTGTATTATGGCAAAATAACTAAGTCTAGAAGTGAGATTCCATTTCGCATAATGAACCAGCACTGCAGTTCCTGCGTGAATAATTCCGAGAGCGGCGGTTTTGTGTTGGGATCTTGGAGGATGAAATATTATGTCGGAAATGTTTTAGTCTCGGGGTGGAAGCAGGTCCTGCCTTCAGCACTTCTTGCTTTGCTGGGCCGTGCTCTGGCTTGTGGCATCGTGCCTCTCTGCTTGCCAGGCTGTCAGTGCTTTATCTTCTGGTTTGCATTGTTTCAGCTGAGATTTTTTTTTTTTGTATTTTAAATGTATTGCATATAAGAGCTTTCTAATAGGACAGCTCAAGTTCATTGTTTGGTTTTGCTTGGCCGTAGCTATTTTTATTGTAGCCCAGTATTTTTAACTGTTCCTCAGCGACTTGCTCTTTCTGTGTTCAGCTGTTTTGCTCCGTTTAACTTTTATCACAAAAATCTTTAACCGAAGAATTGCTGTTTGGAAATCCAGGGTGCCTGGTATGAGGGCTTACTGAAATCAAGTTTGAACATAGATCACGGGAGAAAAGGATTTTCTGGCAGAGTTATTCTTTATGAATTAAGGAAATCTTCCCCATCTTCCATGCATGCCTGCTAACAGTTAACAGAACCACAGCCGTATCCAGCATCGGAGGCACAGGGTGTGAAAAGGGCATTCTTTTTTTTTCCTTTTCGCTTCATACAAGATTAAACTACTTGAAATTATTTAGCTAGTATTTAATTATATTAATATCACTGAAAATGAGGGAATGGAGATGATTAAATAGGACTAAATCATTTTCATCCCCGTGACCCTTGTCTGGGTTGTGTGGAGGAGTGACAAATGCATCCCTGCTGTAATTTCGTGGGGAAGTTAAAGGTGAACTTGGCCCAAGTTTGTGGAAGTTTTCCTTGGTCCAAAATACGGTGTGTTTGCAGGGCTTGAAGTGGGGGAGTCACGGAGGGGACTGAGGGGGACGGGAGGGCTTTGGGGGATCTGAAGGAGCAGCAGGCAGAACCCTGGGAGAAACAGTGTCTGAAGACAATTGTGAGTATTAAAGACATTTTTTGCCGTTGATGGTATTAGCATGTCAGCAGGTCCATACTAGCACAGCTCCCAAAGCCAAATTGCAGCTGTATTTTTACCTTTGCTGCCAGGTTTACATGCAGCTGGGTATCTACCACACCCTATTGTTATCAGTCAACAATACCAAAAGTAGTTCATTAATCATATCAATAACAACAATCATGTTTCATGTGCAAAATAGAAATAAACAACTTGAAAGAAAAAATAAAAGATTGATTTCTTCTCTGCATGCTAACTTAGCATTCTTTAAATATATCTGCCAGTAGTTTAATTTGAACTTCAACTCCCTGAAGGCAGTAAGACAGAATTATTTTAGTTCTTCATAAACTGCCTTCTGTGATTCATTGTTAACTCATAAAAGACGCTCATTTTCATGTACTTAAACAGTTAAGTCATTTTTAAAGTTGGTTTCTAATTTTTTTTGGCAACACATTTAAGTTGACATCTGAGAGATAGAAATCTGAAATGAATTTATAGCTCTCGATTTAGGTTTCACTTACTATCAGACAAAATATCAGAAATAAATATTTTTTATCTAACATAATGTAAAGTATATTGCACAGTATCTAAAATAAAGTTTAGTTTTGACTGAATACACTCAAAAAGGGACCCATAAATATTAGAGAGCTGTAGTTAAGAACTTACATGACTGTTTTAAATACTATTGATTTAAACCACTGGCTAGATTTTATGAATCAAAGTGTAATTTCCAAGCTTTGGCTATATTTCTCATCGCTAAAGCACTCTCTCTTGTGTGCCTTTAGCAGCTTTCCAGACATTCAACACGGGATTAAATGATAGTAGTTACAATGATCAATAGGTTAAGACCGGTACAATCACTCTTACCGCTAATGACCTCGGTAGTAATGGGTAATAAAGTGTGGGCTATAATAGCCTATTGCTGGTGCTGCATGCCCTTTGATTCCTAGTATTACCAGGGACTAGCTACATGGAAAAGTTGGACGTTGGGAGTTAAGAGAGTGGATATATAGGCCATCATTCTTAACTGTTTAAAGTCCTCAGACTGTATGTGGGCCCACGCTCATCCGGGATGTGTGTGGTCATTTTTAACACCGTAGTTTCTGGTTTATTTGAATTTGTTTGTGCAAGGTTTCCGTAAGTTGCTTTCGTGACAAACTGAAGTACAGGCTTTGGCTAAATGTGGCTGGGAGCTGTGTTTATAAATGAAAGGCAGCACCTTCTTTAGGGGTGCAGGTGTGGTGTGAAAATGTGGTTTCAGATGGTAAAATGAAGTTGAACGGGCCAATGCAAACTTGTACTTTATGTACTTGTACTCCGTAACTGTGTGCCATATATATATATTACTACTCTTTTCTTTCTGGTTAAGTGCTTCTATTCTTGCAGCTAAGAGATTCTTCACTGGAAGGTACGTGGCTGGTTTTCAAAGATAGGGCCCAATTGTCAGATTTGTCCCGAGATAAATGTGCATAAAGGCCGTGGAAGTGAATGGGAGTTGTCCCTGCCCAGCTGACGGCAGAACGCGGCCCTTCAGATTAATCACCGATGTGTAGGGTTTACAGCACCCCACCCTATTCCTGTCTGTATCCCCGCTTGTCGTCATAAATCTGACTGAACAGTATTTGTCTTGTCTATCTTCCAAGAAGGGCACAGAAAACATACTTAAACATGCTTCCTCTTCTGTTTGCTCGGTCCAACTTCAATGAGAGGTAGTACAGACCCCAGGGTAAAGTAAACTTCTCTGGGGATGAGAATAATGAAGGTGAGTCACGCTTTGGGGTGAAGATAGTGACAGCAGGATTTAATTAAATAATTTTGTACTCCCAGAAAAGTTTTTAAAAGGTTACAGATTAAGATATTCTGAATTAATGGGATTACCCATCCAGATGACTCAGTGTCCTCGGAGCTGATGGCTTTCCCATAGGTGCGGGCAAGCGGTGCAGGCCACGGGCAAATGGCCCCTGGTTTTGGTGGTTTCTGGCATCTGACCCATAATTAAATCTCCATTTACCTGCGTTCACACCAGCCTGATCCACATTAACTGTGTGGGAACACGCTGTGCCATGGGGAATGCTCAGAGGACCTCGCCGTGTCTGCTTTAATGGGATGTCGGAGGCGTGCGAGCCCTTGGTAGGCTTTGCTCAGGCAAATGTTTTTGAGGCAGTGTCTGTCCCTGGCACACGACATGTACACAACAACACGGGGAGATGTGCAGTGTACATGCATCTGACCTTCAGGAACCATTTTTAGTTCATCAAAATTAGTGATGCTGAGAAATCAGGACATCAGTGCATAATGACTGTGAAATTAGGAATGAGAGCTTGCTATGCAAATGACAGGACAAATCATGTGAAAAAGTCAAGATAAACTGCATATTAAGACATTATGTTACATAAAATTAATACTGCATTTCTCTCTTGCTTACTACTACACTGGGAGGGTTTTTTTTAAACTCCTTTATCTTCTGATCAGCTATTGTCTGTGGATTTTTTAGAAAGTGGTGCACAGAAAAAGTGCTAAACATATTATTACCTTTTATTGTAATACATGGGATGACAGGAGATCCTTTTTAGCAAAGTATATCCTTTACTGCTTTTAGTTTTGTGCTGTCATGTATTTGATTTGAAACTATAGAAAAGTAAGGTGCTTAAATATTACTGTTAAAACTCATATGGGTTTTGTCTTTTCCTCTATTGTTTTTTTTCCCTCCTTTTCTTTTCCTTTTTTGGGGTGGAGGGTAGAGGGGTGGGTTTCTAGGGAAATAGTCTTCTTGCATTACTGGGACTGACAAAATGGTTCTCATGTAGTCTTCAAATTAAACACAAGTGCAGTGATTATTTTGAATAGCTAAATTACATTCTAGAAAGCTTGCAGAATTCATAGCATTGTCATTAGGTATCCGCTTGAATACAATTTGTGTAACCTTGGCCAAGACAGCCTGTCATTTTAATGTCAGTGTTTTATCTGAACAAGACATCATCCTTTCAGATACAGTGTACAGGTTCCTTGCAAAGATGCCCGTGCAGAAACGTGTTAACAGTTGCAAATATGAAATGCTATCAAGTTCATCACTGTAGCTGTTTGTCACTGAAATGTCATGGAAAGCGGCTTTTAATGGTATCTCACATAATATGAAAGAATTGAAGACATCTGTATGCTGGGTGAATATGGAATGGTAAAGACATCGTGGTAGGGCCTTTCTGTAAAAATTGCATAGGAGTCTAGTGCTGTTATTCACATCACTGAGCCTTCCTTCAATTTTCTTAAAAACCAGTTGTAATAGGGTCTAGATCCCATCAGTGTAGGATATTTGGCTGTTGAATTTCTGTATGGGAAGCAAGGACTTTCTAGGAGGGAAAGAACCCATTTGCAGATTTCTTGTAAAAATAAATTAATCTTTACCATACTGCTTGCTTTAAAGAATTTCCATCCACTAATGTTTTGCAAAAGGGGAATTTAATCACCAGGAAAGTGTAGACAGTACCTTTGTTCCTGCTGAGGTGGGCTGTAAGGATTCTCTTGCCTTCAGCTCCCTCAGTGCCAGATATGAGATTCCCCCAGCGTGGGGATGCTGGAGGAGCCACAGGGATGCTCTCTGACCCCCTCTTTCTCTCATCTTGGCCTTCAGGTTCCAGTGTCAGTGGCTATGATGACACCTCAAGTGATCACTCCCCAGCAAATGCAGCAGATCCTCCAGCAACAAGTGCTAACTCCCCAGCAACTCCAAGTCCTGCTCCAACAGCAGCAGGCACTCATGCTTCAACAGGTAATTGTTTCCTTAACAGCTGCTCAGATGGCCCCCTATGGCTGCTGGAGGGCTTTGCCCCCCAGAACACTCCTGAGGAAGGAAGCTGCCCACATCTCAGGTCCAGACCTTGGAACATCCGTGCTCCGAGCTGAACTGACTGCTCTTTTGTTTTTAATTCTAGAAATAACTACTGGAAACAAATCCAGGGAGCAGTGCTAGGAGTTGTTTCCAAGATCAGCTAAATAATACAGATGCATATTTAAGTGTCAGGACTTCGGCAGATGTCCCTGTTGCTTTTGCCTGCATCCCCCAGAAAACTTGGTGTGCCCTGACTAATTGGAATAAATAAGGTAGAAGGGCAGTGCTTCCCAGTTTAGACCTCGTTATGTCCATCTGGAACCATAAAGGACTATGGAAACGGTGGCAGTAAAAGTGGAGAGGTTGTCAAGCCTTAATCTGTTTGATTTCCGCCAACATATGCCGTGTGGTGTGTCCGTGCTTCTCACAGCCCATGGTCCTTTCTCAGCTGGAATTTGGCCACCGACAAGCCCCGAGGCTCCATTATCATAGGGTTTGGCACAGCAGGGTCTCACAGACCCCGGGTGGATGTCAGCATCCAGCCCAGCCCAACCTTGCCTGCTCCCTCCTGGCTCCCAGGCTCCCTCCTGCCCACACCGGAACGCTGCCTGCACGGTGCACATCTGGGGAGCGGGAGGAGGAGAGCATTTCCCAGGATGTCTATGCATGTATTGAACAACACTTAATACAGTCAAACCCTATCATTTAGAAAGCATGTGTGTTTCACAACAGAGATTCGCCAGGCTCTCTCAGCAAGGGCATTTTGGCTTTGTTGTTACAATCAAAGGTCATTCCTTGCCTTATTTTAATTAGTTTGTGTAGAAAATGGTATGTTTTTCATCAGTTCATTTTGGAGATTACTTTTCAAACGATAATGCCAAGAATAGTCAGTGTGCACTGAATTTATTGTTGAGTTTCAAACTAAAGGTCAGACCATTACAGATAAAAGGATGCTATTTTTCAAATCGCAGTTTGTGTGTTACACCAAAAGGGACACTGAATTGGCTCTCCACTTTGTTACTTACCATCTTTCCTTTTCTTTGTAGCAGCAGCTTCAAGAGTTTTATAAGAAACAACAGGAACAGTTGCAGCTTCAACTTTTACAGCAACAACATGCTGGAAAACAGCCTAAAGAGGTACAGACAATACCCATTTTACTTTCAAACCACAGATCCCTGGGGACTGTCTAGTGGCTATTAAACTGTCATTCATCTTATAAATGATTGCACAACTGAACTGACTCTATCGGGCCTCAGCTTTCAGATTTAGAGTTATTGTCCTGTTTTCGCCTGTGTTTTCTTGTGCTTTCCATTTGCTCGCTGCCACATATTTTATAGCAGGGGACCAGGCCTTGCTGCTTGGTATGAGTCCTGGAGCAAACATCTGGACTTGTATCTTGGGAGAATGCTTTGGGAAGTTAGTTATGGTGTAGAGGGGAGGGGGCAAGGCAGCAGGCCCAGATATGGTGCTGTCCTTTCTAAACAGGGCAAAATGCTGAGAGGGGTTGAGTTTGTGCTTGTAATTTCCAACTACAGAGGTTCTGGTTGGATGTTCTTCACAGCTACACTGAGCAGTATCGGTGGTGACATGGAGAAGAGGTGGCAGGAGACCTCACTCTGATGCCACCATGGTCCGTGGCAGAAGGGGACAGGCCAGGGTAGCTTCTGCCTGTCCTTTAAATACACTTCCCTTTCAAAATACCTGTCACATCCTAAACTTTGTTTGTTGATTTTCGTGTGCTTAAATTTAATTTTGCTGCAATTACATTTATTTTAAGGCACCGGGCTCACCTCTTAATTTTCAGGGAGTTTGAGACTTTCCTGCTTAATCTGACATCTGTTGTGGCTTAGGTAGATCCTAGAAAGCTACCTCTTGGCATGAGATGCTGAGTGATGTCCTGCGATAGCGGCAGCGCTTGTGTCACTCGACAGGGAGGGCTGCTCAAAGCACACACCAATTTCTGCGCCCCAGCCCCCTTGAAATTTCGGCAAATCGTGCCACCTGTGCCAAGTTTTAACCCAGAGTGAATTTTTCCAGCTGAGTTATAAACCCCTGAAAACAGGGGGGTTTATAATGGAAACGCTGACACAACCTTAACCATAGCGCGCTTACGGGCGCCACTATAATAAAAAGGGAACAGATTAAAAAGTGTCTAAAATGTAAATCTAAAGGACTAACAGTAATTAAAATGGAAATGGCACAGGGAGGGAAGGCATGTAATTGTGAGATATCACTGTGCAGAATGCTCTCAGCTTTGTTTTGCTGGCTGTTTTTCTAATTCAGTAGGGCTTACTCATCAGTGGCAGTTCAATGCGCGTTAATGACTCTGGGATGCAGGCATCACTCTGGACAAAGAAATGATTATTGTGCGGTCAAAAGAAGTTCAAAGACAAGAAGGGAATTTCAGTTTTTTCCTTAGAGATCCACATTCAAGAGCATATAAATTAAGCCAAATGTTAAAAACCACAGTCTGAAAGCTGACTTCAAAGTCACAACTCTCTAATTAATGAACTGCGAGCTTCAGTTTGGACAAGTCGTGGTTTGATGCGCCCATAAATCAACATGACAGGTCTGTTTCACAGTCTCAGACAGCGCTTGTCATTGAGTCACATCAGATGTAAACACAGCAGAAAAAAGAGGGAATATGAAGGAGGTGCAATTGATCAACAGAATTGGTAAAAACCCACTTTTGAAACGCATTATGCATGATCACAGGAAATGGCGATAGCCTCAAGAGGCTTTCTCCTTCTGCTGTTGCTTTTTTGAATCAGATTTCTAACAGCCTTCAAAAGGGAGAATAAGAATTATGGAGCTTCTCCCCTGTGGCTGGCAGGCAATAACCCCCTGTTGTTATTTTGTGCTTCTTTCTTTTCAAAGGCGTCAAAATTTAGTTTTTTAAAGATCTTTAACTCTATATTTGAAGACAAACAATAAAGGGCTGCCACTGTCATTCTTATCAGTTACCAGGGATTGTATTTTTTCTTTCTGTTGCCACTTCTTATTAACCTCTTATTTGGTCTATTAGACATAGTTTTGAATGCAAGCCTGCATGCTGGGAGAACATGAAAGTTCAGATGAGCTCAGAGGGCAGATAAAGAAATTTGAAGGGGAAAGTTACACAGCAGAATGAACGATAAAAGTTAACTCTTCTAAATTGCTGTTGTCAGACAGGAGAGCATCTCAGACACAAAGATGAGGGCTCGGAGCTTAAAGAAAAAAATACTTTGTGTTAAAAAAGACAAGAAGGGAAGTTAGACAATGTGATGGCATTTCAATATCTAACACACTGATTTACTGTGGTCACACTTCTGATATTACACTAGCGAAAGCAACAATAAGAAAGGACTCCTTCCTGTTTCAAGAAGAGCATTTTAACACGATAGCTGGGAAGAGAACAAGGACCCAGGTCTCTTCAGCTTTTTCTAGGGGTTTAGGGGTTTTTTTCTGATGGTTTTAGTATAGGCCCGTTTCAACGTTCATTTCACCCCAGAGGTTTGTTCAGCCCAGCTTAAGGAGTTTATTCTTGCTAAATTAGCATGGAAAAGGTGTTCTTTCATGATTTTATTTTTTTCCCCTCCCTCTCGCACTGAAAACTGACGGGCAGTGCCGTGGTGGAGGCCGGCAGCTGCCGTGCTAACGAGGGCCGAGCGTGTACCTTGACAGATGGAACAAGTGTATTCATGTATGGCATCCCCCAAGTCATTTTGTGAGTGCATTGTCCTTTTGTACTGTCGTGAAAGAAGAAAAACACAACAAACCTCCCAAGCCCTGTTGGTCAAAAGGATCCGGCCCCCGAGCAGAACAGACAGACCCCAGTGAGGTTCCTGGCAGGTTTTACTCCAGGGTTGCGTGGTGTAGCAGAGGGTGAGCAGTGCCTGACAGCGAGGGGGAGAGGTGCCATGTGGGATTTCAGCCCTGTGCCCCCCCAGGCTGTCCTCTTCTGGCAAATCGGGGCTCCCCATGGCGAGGGGGCTGCGGAGGATCCCGCCTGGTGCCACGGCGCTGGACAGAGAGAGCTGTTTTTCGAACAGGGCCGTTTGTCCTCCGGCAGTGTGACAGTTTATGTTAGGCAGTAGGGAGTAACCTAAGAAAGGAAAACAGACCTTTGACAGAAGCTTTAGGGAGGGGATCAAAAATGCAAGTTTTATCAGGATATTTCAGCATTTTAACACTGACTACTGACCTGACAACAGGACTGCACCGAGACCTTTTTTGTATGCATTCAATTGTGAGAAGTAAACAAACTGCCTTGTATCCTGTGTTTGGTAACTGGGTGGGGAGCACAGTTTGGCAACGTGTCTTGCTTTTAAATTCTTTCTTGGACAATGGGCCTTGTATACTTTTATATCCTGGCTTTTCAAAGTAGAGAGTGTTCAAGAGCTTTTCTTAGGATAGCTAAGACAACCAAACGGGCATCAGTCAATTTATATAAAGGGCTTTTTTTTTTAAAAGAAACCCCATTCTAACTTTACACTCAGATGGCAAATAGGTAAAACATAGCTTATTACAGCTAGGTTTTTATGTAATACCATTTATTATATATATTGTAAATATATTAAGTATATATATTTATATTAAGTACATACATTTCAAAATTAATACTTATGGAAGGAAACATTAGTTTAACTCTTAATATAACTGTTGCTGGGGCCTGTTTGCATCTGCTGCTGTGACACATGGTTGCAACAACTGGATGTGTCTGAGCAAGCTGTTGCAAAGAAATGAAAACTCTCCGTGTTTCAGAATTTCCAAACACGTATTTGTTTGACTGTGTTCTTGAAGTCCTCGATTTTCTTGGAAATAGGATACATTTATAAATAAAATAATTAGAATGACTGACTGTCAGAGTTGTGGGTATAAAGTTTGTTGCAGTATTAAGGTTGATGGGGCATGGTGGTACGAGAAGGTGGGGGTCAAATTCCCGGCTGGTGTCTGTCAGTCCTGCTCCAGCAGCTCTGGTGAGACTTTGTGTAACACTAGTAAAGAATGGGGCCAGTGATCCTCTGGCTTGATGTCAAGGAAGGGTGACAAAAAGTTTGGGATCTGGCTGGGTTTTGTTTGTTAAAGTATGCAGTTTGGTAAGAGTTAATTTTCTTTCCATAATTGTTAGCCATAATGTGTATAAGACCTCCACCTTGATATGATTCCTAGCAGATTAGGGATATTAGATAATTTCCTTCTATTTATTGTACTACTGCACTGTATTATCTTTCTATCACTCAGATAATTACTAAGGAAATCTACATTAATTTTTTTTGGCTAGCACAAGGAACTGCTAAACACTGGCATGATGTATTGATGTTTTACACAACAAAAGTTTTCCTCCTGTCATTGTACAATAAATAAAAAGATATTTATCAAAATGCAAAGCCTTTCATGGATTTTAAAGAACAAAGCAAATAAAATACAAGATGAGCATGGAAGCAAAACCTAGAGGCTTCCTTAACTGAACAAAATTAAGGACTCTGAAGCCTGGAGTACTGTACATATTAAACACTCACATTCAAGTAAGATGTTGTTTGCTAAATTATGAATGTGTGTAATTAAAATCTAGTGGCTGTTTCTATGAAAGATTTACAATGTTATTTCATCGTTTGTCATGGCTAATTAACAATATTAGATGAAGTTTTTCTTCTTCAAAGGTCTGATTTTTTCTCATTTATTTATGTCAGAAGTGATAAACAGAGTAGTTAAAAGCTTCTCCGGGTACAGTAGTGAGAAAAGCAACATGTTCTTTTACACCTCGAAGGTTCAAGGTTCACATCCCTGTGGAGTAAAGCAACTCCATCTTCTTTCTAGTGAGAATAATTAAAAATTTCAAAGTGCAGAAGTAGCAGCCTTAAATACAGCACAGAATAATTCCAGCATAACAGAAAGTATTGTGGGACTTGATGGATGAAGAAGAGAGAGTAAGTATAAAATACCATAAATTAAGCCAGTTGTTTTGCTTTAATAGTTGAGACAGCCCTTGAATGAGCAAACAGAGCACAGTGCAGGGTTGTTTCTCGTTACATCTAAGTGTGATGTGATCCTAGGGTGTGATTCTCACCTTAGACATGTTCCTTGCCTTGAAGAATTACCCAGGACTTTTTAAGAGCTGCCAGCAGCACTTGCTTTACCCAGCACTGAAACGCAGCTGCTTCTGGGGTAAAACACAACCACATAGAGCAGGAAACATGGCAGACATTTTTAATTGGGGTGGCAGGAGGGATTTAGGTACGATTAAAGTGACCGGTGGAGATGGGAATCTGTAGCCCTGTGGTTAGCTCTGGCATCTAAGCATACCTTGGGTTCTTTGACAAGAAGAACCAGCTTGCTGGCTTGGCCTTGATACCGGGTGACTGTGATCAGAAGTTGAAGTATTTTGAGACAAGGAGCCCTGTAAATCCTCTGCTTTTCTCTGTATTGACAAACGTGCATTTTTACTTTTTTTTTTTTTTTTTGTCTTTTCCAGCCCCAGCAGCAGCAAGTGGCCACGCAGCAGTTGGCCTTTCAGCAGCAGCTCTTACAGATGCAGCAGTTGCAGCAGCAGCACCTCCTGTCTTTGCAGCGTCAGGGGCTGCTGACGATCCAGCCCGGGCAGCCTACTCTGCCTTTGCAACCCCTTGCACAAGGTAGGTGAGGTGGCAAAGCCGTGGCATTTGTGCACACTCACATGGAATTGTCAGGCAGAGTGAGAGAGAGAGAGCTCATAAGCTCATGAAATAATAAGCATGGAAAGATGCTGACGGACGGGGTGGGCATTATAAAAATATTTTTGGAGAGGGGCAGCGCTGCAGTCATGTGCCACTCTGGCTGGCAGGGGGTTTGGAGGTCACAGGCAGTTAGCATAGCAATAGAGCTACCACTTGTACTCACCTGGGCTTGAAATCCTTCACAGGAGGAGTCTGCATCGATTCCTGGTGCTAGTTTCATGCCTAAGGGTTTCTCTTTTCCAGATGTGTTTATTGGGCTGTTCCTGGTTCCAGCCTGATGGGGGGCTGGCTCAGAGTGGGTCTGACCCACAACTGCCGAGCTGGAGAGATCTCAGTGCCCTTGGCTGTGGCTGCCAGGGAGAGGGGCACTGCTCTCCACAACTGCTTACACGGCCTTAGTGTTACTGCCTCCGTGCTTCACAGCTTCATTCCTCCCTTCACATGAGGCAAATTGGGATTAACTCCGTTTAATTTTAATGGTGTTATTGACAATTAGATCCTCCTACATCTTTATTCAGTCCTGCACTCTTCAAGAAGTTACTGCTTTACTGAAATCCCAATTTATTTTCTTTTTTTTTAAGACACTGATACAATGAAAGCATTACTTAAATCACAATACTTTTGACAGTGATTATAACCTGGGGTTTTTATTCTCTTTTTTCTTTTTTTGGCTTAAATTTATAATTTTATTTCTTAAACTGGGTTTGTCTGTAAGCCTTGGGACATTTTAACAGACTTGCCTGAGCTATGGCTGCTGTGGTTAAGGCAGAGTGTTCAGAGTTGGCATGGCTCAGACATGCCGTGGCATCAACCATGATGCTGGTATTTCTGAATAATCCTGCCTTTGCCTCCCGTTGCCCCATAATAAATTTGAACATTCACCTTAAAAACTTGAGTCAGTCCACGCTGAATGATTTGGGATCTTCCAAGCAGCCTTAGGGCTGTTCCTCGTTTCTAAATCATATAATGAATTTACATTCAGCTCTGTTCAGTTAAATGGAGGGGACGAGATGAAATTGCTTCTGTTCTTCACCCTCCTTTTTTTACAGTGTGCATAGCTGCAAAAAGGAGAGTGAGGTGGCTGGTGAATATTAACTTACATGGATAAACAGAGACCAGACTAGGGAGTGGAGCCTGCTTTGCTGTGTGGCTGACATGGTTTATTTAGACTTGTTTTTGCCAGACCCAGGGAGGTATTTGAGCACTTAACTCCCATCTTGAGAGACTGAGCTTTTGGGGACCTGACACCTCCCTGTGCAAGACTCAGTTTAGCTTTCCAGCATCCCAGAGCGGGACACCTGGTCTAAAGTAGTGCTGTGCAGGAGTCAGAGGGTGATGCTTGGGAAGATGGTGCCCAAGTGGGAGCTGCAGGATCCGGCCTGGGGTGGTACCTGGTCAGTCACCATTGATGTGCAGTGTGATGAGGAGAAGGCGTGAAATGAGTCCAGGAAAAAGGGCACGTAGATGAAATGCCATTTATGCTTGCAGAATGTTGTAACGTGCATTAATTACGCTCCAGATTTATTGTTGGAAGCATCCCAGGCTGTTCCCACACACCCACCGGACTAAAGCTTCAACCTTTCTAATTTTTCCCACAGCTCCTGTACTATTAAGTTGGCTCGGTAAGGTTCATTGTATAGTCCATCAGTTAAGCTGTCCAAAGGAGGGCAATTGGGCAGTGACAAGACACGCTCATGTGTAATGTGAAAGAAATGAATGTGGTGATGCATGAAGTGTAATCTGTGCGGTAACACATCGGAGACACCAGTAGGTAATTCAGCCGTCGTGGCATTGATTGATATGGTGAGCAGGGTAGTGCAACTATTAGTCCTCACCAAGGAGCGTATTTAAAACCTAAGGGGTGCTGACTTGCACGCCAGAGACGACATAAACATAAGCAGAAAGGGCTGGTTCTGGCAGGGAAATGAGCTTCGAGTGCTGGGGGCAGCGGGAGCCGGGAGCAAAGAGGGACTGGAGACTTTTCAGGCAGGTTGCAATACAGCACGATATTTTATTCTTTTTTATCAGAGAGATGATGGCTTAAAACTGATGTCATTATGAGGTTTAAATCAACTTTCTGCTTGCTTGAACATGGTCACCTGGGTATGGAGGTACAAGGACACAAAGAGGTTGAGCAACTCTGTTTGTCTTTGAGCCGGTGATACCTGGGGTTGGGAAATTGAGTTCCGTGAGCAGTAATCTGTCAACTGTCCCCACAACATACATTTTTTAAACCTGTGCCTACATTTTCTTTCATAATCAAGGGGACTAGTTGTCCTGAAAAATGCAATGAAGAGCCAGGGCTATAGTTTAAAATAATTGGTAATGGACACTTCTTATTTAAAAAAAAAATTACATCTCTCCTGCCCTTTTGTTTTCAGAACAGTTTGCAAGACCGAGACAAATACTGTAAATGTGTGTATAAAAGAAAAAATCATCCCTCTAGTAACTGTAGCTGTGAATTTGGTTAAAAGCGTTTTGCATTTATTCTTAAGTATCTGTAATAGTAATAAATGTTTCCAAGGAGAGAATGCTACTTCATAAGTGATATTTTGGTTATGTTTTCAGAACTAATAGATTGTTTAAGCTGTATTTTAGTTTCTTTTTAGTTTTCAATGCTTGCCTATTGTCTTGCATAAAATAGCACATCCTTTAATGTTATATTTGTGTAATCTTTGCTGCTTAGTATTTAGACACTTCTATAATCTAGATTTTACATCTGTACATAGCAGCAATTTAAAAATAAACCCCATTTCAGCAGTGTACTGAGCTGCGAGAGTGAGATCTTTAGTATCTGCAAAATGAAACTGCAAATCACACTTCAGATCACCAGCAAGTGAAAATAATAGGACTGAGACATCTGGGTGCCTGATTGCTCCTGTAGATTTGGCAGTTTCAGGTCTGAATCCTGTTCTTGGTCTGTAGGAAGTTGCAGCCCTGGCAGCAGTGATCTCGGGTAATTGCAGCACAGTTCTGGGAATCTGACTTGAAATTTAGCTCTCGCTGTTAAAATGAAACTGTTAAATGGTAAATTACATAATTTATTGAGAGTGATCGTGGATCTATTTGACTTGCTTTTACCATTTGTTCTATTATTTTATTTAACCATTTTGCCGGATGAGTGATGAGCACACCTTTCAGCTGCCCAGTTTGACAGGCTAGTCAGAAATTCTCCCTAGAATTATTCTGAAAGAACTAAATTTGGAGAAGGAGGAGAGAGGCTATTTTTAATTTTATTTTATTAATCAGGTGATGTAATCATTTTTTTGGCAAGGGGTTGAGTGCAGACATGTATGACATCACAGTTAGCTCTTCAAATTTATGTAGCCCACCCTAAAATCCTTATTATCTCCAGCATTTCTTCCCCCACAATTGAGTATATTATATTTTTCTTTCCATCTGTGCTGTAGTTGTCATTAGTGCTAATGTGAGTTACACTTGGATAGGAAGTTAGAGCAAACACCTTGACTTCTAGGGGATCTACAGCAAGGTATAAATATCCTGTCTGTTTTAATGGCTGTAACACAGGCTTTTTCTTGGGTTATAAGATTAGTAGATCAGAAGTGACCAGGAGGAGAGGAGAAAGGGGAAGGGGGAGAAGAGCATGGATGCCAGCCTGTGTCTAATTAAAAACCTGCAAAAATCCAGGTTAAAAAAAAAAAAAAAGTCCAGTTATTCTTTCCCTATTTACTTATTCTGGAAAATAAAAATAGGTGTGGGCTCATACGGTCTCATATCAATATGTTATCATCAACAGACAAGTCTATTCACTATTGTTTCAATTGAGTAAACAGTGAGTAAGGGTCAGCCATGCTCACAGGTAATTGTTAGTGCACAGACAGTCCTGTCAAGCATGTTGGCTAAAAATACATCCCAAACTGTCACTTCGCAAGGTGTTTGAAAATAATAGCCCCCACACAGCAAAACAGGACACAGGCTTGTGTACTGACCTTTTTCTTTGTTTAATTTGCTCGGAGGTTTAATTTCAGGGGACAAGTAATAATTGAATATGTCTAATAACTAAATGCTCATTTGGGACAAAATCCATCAAAATATAATTGGCATTTGGGGCTGATGAAAGGAAAATGACGTGGCTTTAGAAAAGCGGATGTGTCCTAAGAATATCTGATCACTTAATGTATAAATTGAAGCCTCTTCCATAATATATATTAATTGCAGATACTTAAGGATTTTAGCATTTTTTTGTAGTGAACCGTTACCGGAGACCAACTGTTTTTGTTAATGCTACTCTGGGAAAGGCGGGGAAGGTTATTGGTCTGTCGTGCAATAATTTACTCCTCTTTGATATGCAAACGATCCACGGTGAATATAAAAAAATCCTATCAGACTCATTTCACAGTTCTTAACCACTTAGATTCTCTGGAGTCTATCGCCTCATTAGACCAGTGCTCTCCAAAGCTAGCATAATTAAAATCTTTAACAGTTTAGCAAAGTAAAGATGTTTGGCTGATCACGTTGAGATGATTATCTATCCATTGTATTCTAAATGACAAAAATAAATTAAATTTAGACCTTGGCATTTTTTATTATGTGTTTCAAATGAATATAATGCATACTGCCTCTTTTTTTTTTTTATTTCAGTACCTTAGGTTGGGTGAGGTACATGCCTGCCTGCGTGAGCTGCTGCTGTACACTCAGAAAATGGCAGGTTTCCTTAGGATAGCTCCAGTGCTACAACATGGTGAAACAATGAACAGTCACCCAAACGATGAGCTGGAAGCACAGTGATGAGAAACCTCTTTAAAAACACACAGACACTGGCTATTATTATTATTTTTTTTCCCCTGAATATTTGAGTGACGTGTCTTTACTGCTAATTTTTTCCCATGGTCTTCTCTGAAGGAGCACTGAAATAGTCTGCTGTGAGAGAAACTTGACTTGTTTGATCATGTCACAAACATCAGCTTTATCCAAAAGCATGATCTCAGCTTGAGCACATGGTTCCCCTTCCGTTTGGCCCACTGGAGTTTGCAGTTTTCTCTTGGCATTAGTTCTGGAATGTTGTCTCCTAACCGTGGTGTCCACTTTGGGACATTTGAAAAAATACAATTTTTTATTATTATTTTTTCTTGAAGCTTATTTTCTGTTTTCGTTTTACTTTTGAATGGCTCATTAGCATTGATCTAAGAAATGACAGTAATAATAGTGTTACTTGTATAGAAAGTTACACAGTTTTTCGGTAGACACATCCATCAATTAAGTGAGCAGTTCGAGAAACCAAAATTAATGAGAAAGATAGGTGTGTTAATGAAATAATCATAGTATAATCAATTTGACTGTTAAAATTTGAAAAGCATTTCAGGAAGACAATATGAATTCATAATTTATGTCTAAAAGTGATTAATAAAAACTGTATTTAATAACAAAGCTATTTGTCATCATTTAAAACTTAAGCACAAAATTAGTCATATTGTGGTTCGTGTTGTCATAATAATAAAGCTGAGTATTTTTTTCCCCGAGACCTTCCCTGTTTTTAATAACAGGTTAGAAAGTAGTCACTTTCCTTAAAAAAAAAAAAGGAAATGAAAATTATAGAAAAAGAAAGAAATTGAATTTTTTAGCTGACCACAGAGTAGCCCTTGGCCACCTTTGCTGTCAGCCTTGCTGTGAGTGCTGGGGGAATTTCTGCCTGTGTAGGGATTCTGGATATGGGCCCTTTGGTCTAAGAATTGCAAAAAAATATTAATAATTAACATGGTGTTTTGGGTGGGTGTGCTGTTGTATGGATTCCCCCCCCGCCCTCCCCCGATTTTGCATTACATGAGTGTTGCAGGTGTCACACCAGAGCGTGGCAGAGCCGTGCTGTGCTCAGTATTAGCATTTAGTTATTAAAAAAAAAAAAAAATACATGCGCAAAAACACACACAGGCAAAACTAACACTAGGCTTTGTTTACTGACTCTTTGATTTAATTACTGTTTGAAGACGGCCGAATTAGCTGTTAATTGATTTAATTATCCAATTTGTTTGTTTCAGGCATGATTCCAACAGAACTGCAGCAGCTCTGGAAGGAAGTGACAAGCTCGCACACAGCGGAGGAGGCAGCCAGCAACAACCACAGCAGCCTGGACCTGTCCACCACCTGCGTCTCCTCCTCCGCGCCCTCCAAGACCTCCTTAATCATCAACCCACACGCCTCAACTAATGGACAGCTATCAGTCCACACTCCTAAACGGGAGAGGTAGGTCCCCAGGGAGGGGTTTCCACACTGGGCATCTCCAGGCGATGGGGGAACTGGAGCCGTGGCCAGCAGCCTTGGCCTCAGTTTTGTCCTTCCAAGTCTTGCTCTGTCTGGTGTTGGCGTGGTTGAATAGAGTCTCTGCTGGGCAGAATATGCTCCTTTTGTTCACATCTTTATGGCTTGTTAATTGGATCAATGTGGGTACAATTAGCTAATTAGAAGTGCATTGGATAAGCTATTGGGGGAAGTGTGAAGAGTGTAAGCTGGGGTTTTTTTTGAGTTTTGCATCAGGGGTGGTGGTACTCTTGATGTGCTTTGGGTTTGCATGCTAGAGGTGAGGAATAAAATCTGTTGGTCAGTGTAGTATTAATTTTTCTGCCAAATTTTGGTGCCCCATCTCATCTAACATGTTTGCAGTTTCTTTTTTTACTCTGTATTTACCTGCTTTCATGAGACAGGGTAGGCTTGAGTTCACCAGGTTCCTCTAAAAACAAAGTGGCTCTTTTTTTTAATGTGCTGATAAAATTAGCTAACTGGTGTTGTTTGGCTTTTAAAAGTGTGAGTTAATTTATACTTGCTTGGCTTGCATTGTTAAAAGAAATGGCTTAAATCAGGGGTTGTCTGTTGATGTGCTTCTCGGCGCGGGCTCTGCTTTATTCCAGAGGATGCTTTATTGCAGGTTTGTTTCTGTACACCCCCAGATTTCACTGAGGCGTGTCTAACAATGTAACTTTTGCTTACAGTGAGATAGACAGGCCCAGGCGTTGGGGCCGTGGGTGCCAGTGTTGGCTGCAGCCTCAGCGTCACTGCCGTAGGAGGAGGAGGAGGAGGAGGAGGAGGAGGAGAGGAAGGGTCTCGAGGAGTGGGCGCAGTGGAGAGGGCAGTGCTCTTTTGCATTCAGGAGAGTCCCTTTGCCCATCTAGAAATGTTATAGCAGACACCAGTGAAAGCTGGATTTTATGGAAACTGATGGCTTTGTCTTTCCATCCTCCTTTCATTCATTAGAAAGAGGATAATGGAATTTTTAAGCCATAGAGTTTGTATTTCTGGTGGTCTGAGAGTAGATTGATAGGGAAGCTGTATAAATACCTCTTACATCTTTCTGATATTAAGAAAATGGTGCTGTTGGGAATAGATAGATTTTAAGGGAGAGCACACCCACTGTTGGAAGAACTGCTGTGTGTGTAAGGCATCATTTATATACCCATTGAGAGGACGTGGGGGAACCTCAGTGAATACATTTATAATGCATGTAAATGCCAAGGACGTGGTTTTCATGAAGACTTACATGGGATACTAAAAACAATTTGATGTTTATTAAACAATTAAATTCCCTTTTTGCTGCGTGTAGAGCTGAACAAGATGGGTTTATGAGTTTTCAGTAAATTTTTTATCCGTGTTTTTCTTACCGAGTATATAAAATAAAACCCCATGTAGTGAGATGGATGTTCTTTCAGTGAATAGAGGCACATGCTGTCTGCTAATGGCAGTCTAACCCAGGAAACAGATTCAGTTCAGTTTGCAGTGGAGTGGAAATACAGGAATCTGTTCCAAAGAAAGAGTTTTCTCTGTGTGTACTGTTGAGCAGAACTGGAAATCCATGTGTCTGAGTCCTGTAATTGTGGTCTGGAGACAGTTGGGATCTGCAGACAAGGTGATACATATGTTTTTATTAGTAAAGTTCCAGATTAATTAGGAAGGCACAAACATACCATGGTGTTGTTTGAGATTGTCTTAGTTTAGAAGACTTAAAATCCTCAGTGCCTGAATCAATAGCTGTATTGTTAAGCTTGCTGTATACTTTTCTTGCATATCTGTTGAGTTCTCTGCAATATCAAAATACGAAAATAGATATATTTAGGAATACAAATAAGAGAGCTACAGGCTTTGCTTTATCCTGCCTGTGTTTGGTACATGGAGGGTTTACACCATCCATTTGCTGCAGTGATTGAATTACATCTTTATCCATAAGTAGAGCGGGCGACTACAGACAGGAGAATGCCTCCTGATGCACTTAAGGGTTTTGTTGCAGTCTCATCAGGCACTGTGGTGCCTGCCTGGATTTCATGTGACACAGAAACTCCTTGGTGAGATATTCTGCACTGGTTTCCTTTCTGAAAGGGTGTTTATCTATAGGCAGGGAGTTTGGGGTGGGGAGTGAGCAGAGAGGGAAGAGTTGCTGTGCTCTCCCATCAGATGTGTATTTGAAAGCTCACAGAAGGGGAAATTTTAGTGCACTTAAAAAAGAGAGAGTGCAGGCACAAAGCAGGGGTTTGGTAACTTTTTGATTGCCAAGGTTAAGACTAGAAAAAAATTATGAGGCTGATGGGAGCTTGAGTTTGCTGGTCTTACAGTGAAATCCATGTATGATCTTGTACCCAGCTGGCTCAGCAGAACAAATACAAGGAGACTGGGAGGTGCTCCCTAGTCCAGGCTCAGGTCAGATGGATCAGTGGGAAGGGCTCACAAGAGAGGTATCAACCCTTCTACCTCTCATCACACAAGTCACAGCTTGGCCAGGCCAGGGCAGATTTTTAGGTTGTGGCTTCCTCCCCTCATTTCTGTACCTTCTGTGCAAGTGGCTGTTAGTGTTTGATACAACCAAGAGCTATTTATTTAGATTTAACCAACAATAAAAAGCACATAGTAAAAACTGTAAGTGTCCTAACAGTTAAGCACATCCATATCATAACGACTGCCCAGCAGCAATAAATAATCATATACAGGTAACATTAACTTTTAGGGTGTGCTGTAAAGTTGTTTTCAACCCCTTCCTCTTGGGCTTTTGAGAAGGACTGGGCAGCAGGAGGCAAGTTGCTTATGTGGGAGTTACTATCATCACTGTCATCTCTGGCACATGTCACTGGGATAGTTCAGGCTGTGCTTTCCGGGGTTCCTGATCCCACAGGTCAGGTTGGGAGGCTGCTCGAGACCTGCGAGACGGGAGGCACCTGCGTTAGAATCAGCGGGCGAGCGGCAGGTTCTGCTGTGTATCTTGGGTAAAAACACATTTTGGTTATAAACAAGGGGTTTAAAATAGCAGGAGAAATAGTCATTGGCTGCTTGGCGTGCCCACGCGTCGCTGTGCCGCGAGCCCAGACTCAGGGTTGTGCACAGAGAGGCTGCAGTCCTGCTCACGCTGTGGGGGATGCAGCTCTGGTGACACTGGTGACTGTGGGGCTGCTGTGCTTGGAGCCAAGGGACAATGAAAATTCTCCTTTATGACTGAAAAGCAAACCGCGGGTGGGTGGCCAGAGTCACCTGGGACGCTCAAAAAGCAAAAATGCATTCAAAAGCAGGAGGCATCCTCCCTTCTGGGCAGGGCCCAGGGAGCATTGTGGTGCTGCTCTTGGTTTCTGTGTGCTCTGCAGGGCTTTCATGGGAATGAAACAATTCCAGCTATAAATAATGGGTTAATGCTTTCATTCATTTGGGCTTTAAATGTATATTACATCTATGCTTTTGTCCCACATTTCGCCCAGTTTCTGTAAGTAGCAGCAGCAGCAGCTCTGGGGTTTGGTGCACAGCAATCTGTTAAGGAGATAAATAATCTGCTTTGGCATGACACTCCTACTCTCCTCTTTAATTTGTCTTACACAAGGAAAATTATAATTAAATCATTCAGGGTAAACCCTTGAGTGTAGAGAAGGAAAAAACACACTTTGGTAAAGATTGCCAATAGAGACCAACTTCCCTGTTGTGCCGTGCAGAGACATTTATCAATATTCAGCACTATTAAAGAGAGAACATTTCGTGTGATTTGTGAGGCGGATGCCAAAGCTCAAATCAAGGCTTGTTAAGATCCTTTCCCCATGCAATCATGGGCATTCAGCATCATTAGAATTCAGCACTGACTGTGTGTTTCATGCTTTGATTTTACTCAGACAATTTAATAATGTTTATTGTGCTGATTATATATATAAATTCACTCAATGCAATAAACATACCTCAGTCATCAGTACCCTAAGGGAAATATTTAGTTATAGATACTCGTATTCACTCAGGATAAGGGAAAGTGAGACCATCAACCAGCATGCAAACCTCTCATCATCTTATCAGCATTTGGGTTTCTTCAGAAACAAGCAGTTTCTCTACACAAGTAAATAAATAAATAACATGAACCAGTTAAGTACATCTACTGTGCTTAGAAATGTCAAGGACATACCCGCTTTCCATCTCACTCCACTGCATCTTATTTGGGGGAAACTGGATTATTTTCTTAAAAAGAACAGCAAAACAAGGCGGGTGGATGCCCGGTCACTTCAGGTGACTATTGACTGTATAACCTGGTGAACATTGGGCATCCTGAACCTGCATGCTTGGGTTTATTCCCAGTGTGAGTAGGTTTGGGAGAGCGGAACAGTGCAGAATTCATCAGTGCTTTGTGGTGAGCAGAGGTTACTCCGGTTTGGGCTTGAGCTGGGAGATCTGGGGGTGCTGTGGAGCAGCTGGGCACCTCTGTGCTGGTCCCATCCCCTGGCACCGTCCTGTACTGAGTGCAGCAGAGCCAGGATGGTGGAGGCTGTACACAGACAAGGGAGTTAATTAAGGTTCAGACCTGTTAGTTTAAGAAACAGAACTTGTTTACCAGAGGTAAGGTGAAGAGTTGCAGTTAAAGGCTACATGTCCAAGAGATCTTTTGCCATCTGCCAACAGCCCTGTGCTTGGGTCTTGCCCTTACACATAGGCAAGCAGCCATCTCATAGGAAAAATAGATGGGATAAACAAGGGGATTTTAAAATTACTTCTTCTTGCCAGCATGGCAGGAGGAAGGAGGCTGGAGAAAGCTCTGAAGGGAAGTGTGAGGAATGGCGTGGCAGACCACTGATCTGCTGGTTAGGCTTAATGCCCCATGTTTCACTGTTGTTATCTTCCATGCCAGCTGATCCTCCATCAAATTCCCCAGGCCCTTAGATGAAGGCATTAGGATTCAGCACAATTAAGAATTACAGACTTCGGTCCATTATTAATGCTCGGGATGAAACAGTTCAGCCTGCAGTCCATATGCTCCCAGGGCCTGATCCTCTCTTGGCCAACCTCTCTGTGTAGTCCTGGCATTCGTTCTGCACTGGTGCCAGCATCAAATCTGCTCATCCATGTCGGCTCCCCTCAGTTGCTCCCTGCAGTTGATTTTAGCTCATTATACTCTACCCTCAGCAGAGTTGAGTTAGATTAGGTTACCTCAAATCCAGTCTCCTGTAAGCAGTGGGTGTTCCTGGGACCTTTCCTCCCAAAAGGTATTTAGCTGCCTCACGTTCTCAAACCCCTATCACGACCCTTGTGCTGTTACCCACAGTCTGAGCAGCTCGGGTGCCTCCATGCAGCTTCCTTGCTGTGGAGCCGAGTTGGAGTCAGAGACTGGAGCCCAGATACCCAGCTGTGTATCCGATAAACCATCCCTTTCTACACAGCTCCCTCTTCCCATGCACCTCCCGCAGGTGTGATGGCTGTGGGGCTGGTTGGGCTGTTCAGTGACAGTGCTACAGGCAGAGCAGGGCACTGTCCTGGCCATCTCCATTTATTACGTACAGGTGCAGCCCAGAGTGTCCCAGTGCCTGATCCCTTGGCCCCGACTCCCCTGCCAAAGCAATTGCCACCAGTTACTGCGTGTGCTCCCCTCTGACTCAACTTCTCTGTGACCAGCTTTGAAAAAACACCAGCCGTGACTCAGACCTGGCATTGCTAATCTCCAGTTTTAAGCCTTATCAGGCATTTTTTATTGTTCGTGCTTCTCAGATGCGGGTGTGGAGCCTCCTTTGCGTCGCCCGCACCCACCGTCTGCCACGGCACTCTTGTGTTCGAGGAACCTTCTGCTAAATCAGTTGTACAATTACACTCGTTCCTCAGTCTGCCCGGGAGCTCTTTAATCAAATTATGGTTTTCAAGGAATTCCTTCGCTAAACCCTGGAAAATCGCTCCTGGTCTGTTTTATTTGGGTTTTTTTCCCTGCAAAAGGTGCAAAGTTAAGCAGCCCGTGAATATTTGATGTGGCCCTTGGCTGAATGAGGGTGCTGGTCGGATGCTTGGGAAACTGCTCCGGCGTCAGGGAGCTCCTGCACACCAGCGCTTCACTGCTGTCTGGTCCCATGTAATAACCGTCAGTTGTACAACTCCAAACACTAAGCTAATGTATCAAAAAGCACTTAAAATAGATTGGGTGAGCCTTGGCAGACGCTTAGCAGAACTTTTCCAAATTTTAGCATATGTATTGTTTTATTCCTCCATCTGGCCAACAGATCATTGTTTGATATCTGAGTGCTTTGCATATCTCCTCCCTTTTCTTGCAACTGAGATACTTACACGTGCATTTAATACAGCTTAATGCTATTTTTACATACCAGAGAAATAGCTGATGGCTTTCTGTTAATTGCATGCACTTTGCAGTTAAACTTTTACTAAAACATTCCTGTCTAAATACTTAAAGTCCAATGAAAATTTGTCCTCTTCTTTTATTAGAGGTGTTTATGTACTAGTCTTAAAAAGGGACCTGGTTTTGGTTTACTGCACCATGGATTCCTGTTTCTTTTTATTTCGTCCTGTGTGCAAGTTGTCCTTCCTAAGCATTTGCTCAAAGATCTGACTGTCCTGAATAGCTGAACAGGGACCTAACGAAGAGCTGTGTTACTTTTTTGTCATACATAACACAGCCTGAGAGTCTAAAGGAAACACCCTTGAAAATGCCATAGAAGTAGAGGAGTTAGGTGACTGTTGTGTGACTGTTTTCTCTGCTGTTCAATAAAAATGAAGCAGTTAGTATGACAGCTGCTATATCATGTTATATTGTACTGCTAAGATATTGAGCAGCATTTAAAGTAAAACTCCACCATTAAGCTGTGTAAACTTTATCCATTTCACTATGGTTTAATGGAAAAAAAATGAGTTTCTCAATAAAATGACATCATTTTTCCCAGGTTGTAATGTTCCCTTTACAACTGTTTTTCTTTAATTCAATTTATTTTACTTTACTTTTTCTTGGCATCCTTTTTTTCTTGCAGTTTGGAGAGGGAGAAATCTCTTCTCACAGAGCAGCTAGGTGCTGCTCAAACCTCTCTTCCCTTCTTTTCCCTTCTCCCCCTCCCTCAACATCTTGTGCTAATCTGGAACTCTATTTTTGTCAGGCAGACACGGTTGTATTTTCGAAGTAGTGAGATGCACATTGAAATTTGGTAATCGGGATTTGTGGCTCTACCTGCTGCACATTGAGGGATGGAGGAAAGAGCAGGAGGAAAAGCATTGCTTGCTGCTGGAGCAATGTTTGTGGAATGCCATGGGGTGTTTTTCTGTGTAGCTGTTGTTAAGCTGGGAGGACTGTAATTTTTTCTGTGTGATCAGGAAAATGTATCTATATTATAAAGTATATTCTTGTCATTAAAAGGATGGTATAAGCCCAGGCAGGGAAACTGCTAATATGTGTTGCAACTTGTCATTTTGGGCTGCATGAATAAAAAGGAGAACTATTCCTTTGGGAAACGATCTCGGGAACTGAGCAACAGATCCACTAGCCAGCAAATTCTTCCTAACTGTAATTTTCCTTTCTGTGTATACTCAAAAATAACATCGCGATGGGCCCTTAAATACCATTTCATACACAGAGCACAATTTCCACAGCACAGGTGGTGCTAATATAGGACAGTCCCCTAGGCACTTGTCGCCAGGAGTTGTACAGCTTGTTCAGTGTCTGCATCCATATGGCAATCTGTCCCATTCATAGAAAGACATTGTAGCTGTGCCTGTGGGTGCTGTGGTCAATGTAGTGTAAAAAGTAGATTTTAACTCTCGGCAACCTATGTTCTGCTGTTTGTTTTATTGTAGAATCCAATTTATAACGTGGGGGAAGAAAAATCAGCTCAGAGCAAATTCCAGAACAATCTGGCTGGCTGGGGTTTGTGTTTATTCTTGGAGCGCATGGTTAATCAGCAGGTGCACAGCCCCGCGTGCTCTAATGAACAGTTTACAGGAAGTCTTGCTCGGAAGAAACATTTTCCTTGTTGTTTATACTGTGAATTAACTCAGAAGTTGCAAAGCTGTAAACGATGTTAGCTGGCCACGTATGTCATGCAAGTCTGTTCCATACTTCTCTTTCTTTGGCTTTGCTTCCCACTGTTGCATGGTTTTCCCTGGGTGTGCGAAGCTCGGGAGCCTCTCATGGTGTTTGCCCCTGAAAGGGGCAAATCGCAGCAAAGAGGCTCTCTAAAAAAGGAGGGTGAAGCTTTAGTGTTGCCCAGTGGTTCAAATCTAAACACATGAACGTGATTTATGGCTGCTCTGGTATCTATCACTCCAATGCCAAGTGTTGTTCTGTTTTAGTGGGACTATTTGTTATACCTTTTAGTAAACACAAACAAATAGACTGCCTAGCACCTGCAGCAGCATATGATATTTACACTACCTGTATGATTCAGCACACTTCCCTGGGGAAGCAGGTTTGTGTCCTCTCGATTTTTAGTGCTTTTTTAAACAGCATTCTTCTGAGGGAAAGCCTGTGGCAAAGAGAATGCAATGTTTTAACTGTATTTCTCCCTTGGAGTCATTATTTATCTTAATTATATTTTTATAAACATTTCCCCAAGGGCACTTTGCTGCTGCCACAGTGGTGTGGGGTGGGCAAAGGCCCCCCCAGTGAGCTGCCAGGCTGTGTGTGATGTGACAGTCACCTTCTGCACAGGTTTTGTTGTGCCTGTGGGACAGGGGTGAAAAATACTGACGTGAATAATCCCTGTTAATCATATTTGTTGACGTATCACCGGTTTATATAAGAGTGGAAGACTTGCCTCAACTCTAAATGTAACAGAATAGAATTTTGTTGAACAAGAATAGATCTTGTTTCTCAGTGTTTTCTTTTACTATAAATTTAAATGTTACAACAGAATATAAATTACAGTAAAATAAGGTTGGCAAACAGGATCTTTGAACAAAGTATGTATGTACGCTGGTAATTTTACACCTCGGTCTCTGTGAAGTCCAAGGTCTAATCCTGTGTTTTTAAACTTGTGTGTGTTCTTAAAAGCGCTGCTGAATCAGGGCCAAAGCTTTACCATTGCCACCTCCCTCTGCCATGCGAATTGGGTGTGTAAGAGGGATGGGATTGCTGTGCTGAAAGTCAGCGTAAAAAATAACAAACTGAAAAAAAACCCAGAACAACCCCCCCAACCTCCAAAACCCATGAAAGTGGTTGGATCACATTTTTTTCCTAATTAAACTAAGATACTGAATCAATCCGTTTTCATCTGAATAAATTAGGAGACTGTTCAGAGAGGAATAAAATGAGATTTAGCAGGGATAAGTAGAAAGTAGCCCAACTAGGAAATCAAAATTCCAAACTGCGGGTTTGACATGACACGTCAGCTGCTCAGCATCGGTTGTGTGGGAAATGGCTGAGGCATAATCGGGGTTGAGAAATTAAGGTGGGACACTCTGTGCCATGTCTTAGTTAAAAAGGTAAATGCAGTCATGGGAGGCATAAACATGCATGTTGCATCTGAGTCCTTCTTTTTTTTTCCTGTTCTACTTTATGCAGAACCAGTTAAACCACATTGAGTGTGATGTACAATTGGCCCCTCTCTTGCAGAAAGGATAAAGAGAAGCTGGAGCAAATATAGAGGAGAGCAGCTAGGATGATAAAGGAGTTGGAGGGAATAGGCTATGAAGACAGATTAAAGGGAATTAAAGATCTACACCCTGGAAAAATAGAGGCTCTAGGAGGATGTGATTATGGTATGTAAGTACATGAAGTGATGCTACAAAGAAGAAGAGGGAAAAGATTGTTCTCATTAGTTAGCAGTGCTGGAATTTAAAATCCAGCGTTTCAAATCGTGTGTGTCTGGGTATATTTGATGTACTTTTCACTACAGTACCTAAGCACAGGGTTGAAATAAAAAAATAAGAGTTTTAAATCATAGAGAAACTCGTTAATTCAAGTGCAGAAATGGAACTTGCATCTGAAATAAGTGGTGGATTTTTGGCAATGGGCATTTCTTTTAAATGCTCTAGAAATACATTTTAATTCCTCCAAGGAGGGGATGTAGGGCAGTGACTGTCCTGGAAGAGGGGCTGGCACTGGAAGGAGGATGTAGTAGTGTTAGAGTGCTGGAGGGTCATAACGTTGATTAATAATCCAAACCATCAGTGCACAGATCAAAACCAGAAGACGATGCATATAATTACCCAGTCAGGTTCTGCTCTTTGCAGTGGGGAGGGAGGTAAAAAAGAAGAGGAATGTTAGCCAGATTTTGTCTTAGTCTTGCTGCAAATGCTCCAGCACACTCCTTGCAAACCAGGAATTTAGGGAATAGTACCACAAGAGGCATAAATGGGGGGCAGTGATTCAGGGTGCACAGCTGACCTTGTGTTACAACAGCACTGCTGTTTTCTTTCTTATACTACAGGAGTACATAAGTTAGTGCACACTGATTAGAAGAGAGGATTTCAGCCTGTGGGCTGCAGTTTTAACCTGATTTGTCTTAAATTGGTGTAGTCATTTAAAATGTAATATACCACTCCTGTTACTTCCAATAGGACTTGATGTAAAACATGAGCTTCTTCTTGTCCTAGGTCTGGATGTGGACTAAAGTAGTGAGGAAGAGGAGAAATGTATCTCTTAAAAGCATCCAGAAATTTGTAAACCAGTTCTAGAAAGAGCTGTCAGTGGCCACACACATCAAATGCCACCTCTCCGCAAAAGTCCACAACCTTCTTCTAAGCATCTGTTCAGATCACATACTTGTTTCCTGGGCATTTCCTGAGGCTTGGACAGGAGCATGAATATCTAGAAATAGTTCATTTCAATATATGGCTTAACACTTTAGTTGTTTTGTTGGGTTTTTATTTTTTTTTTTAATTATTAGGTATGTTTTAAATTCACAATTTAGAGAGGAAAGAGGCACTAAGCCACTGTAGTAAGAGTTCGGAGGGATTTGCACCAGCACAGCTTCTCTGCAAAACACATCTTTGTTCAATTGATTTTGTCATGAAGGCAGGAACTTACATTCGAGTACAGTCGGTACAAGAATTTAATCATTACTGCTTCTGTTTCGATTTTAAATCAAATATAGCAAGTGTTTCTGACTCAGAAAATCATGATTTTTTTTTTAGCAACTTAATTCTGTCGGTGCTTTTGAGCTCACTGGGCAATCACAAATATGGGAGAACCATGGTGGTTTCCAGTCATGTGTCTCTTCTGTACAGGACCAAAATTGTGGCATTTTGCCTTAATGGGTATGCCATCCACATCAGAGCAGGGGGGAATGTGGTGTGAGACAGAGCCCCAGGCTCTTGCCTGGACTGTACATGGACATCAGTTTCATGGCAGCTGGCAAAGATGAGGTCATTTCCCATTGCCCCTGAGAAATAAAATAAAAGAGCAGTTCTGCACTTTCTTAGGGTGCTGTGCTCAAACTCCTTCCAGGAGGAAAGCAGGAGACATGGTATTGATTTGTCAGCATGCAGGTGGCTCAGGCATGTTCTCTCCACTATTAGAACATGAGCAGATGCTTCATAACTGTAACAGAAAATCAAGAATGTTTCTCTGCATCACTGACTTCCCCCAGTGTTTTGGCAAAGATCATTGGCCCAAGCAGATGTGAAAGAGGGAGAGTGCAGTATGAAGTATGTCAGCATCATGAATATTTAAAATATGGTCCACTGTGTGGCAGAAGTACCAATACTGAAGCCTCTACTTAGCTTGATTTTATGTCCACCCATGGCTTTTTAGCCAGCATGTACGAGTGTGGTACCCAGTTCCATGTGGTTAGTAAGTGTGAGTTGAATTAAACCCTACAGCACAGGGGGCTTTCGTGCTGGGGCTTTGGTCACTGCTTTCCCCAATACCCACCATGTTCCCATCTCTCTTTGGGGTGTACTGTCATTTTTACTCTCCATCAGGTCTTTGCTGTCTGTGGCTTTTCTGTCCCCTTGCTTTTGTGTCTCAGAGTGTGAGTCTTCAAGGATACTGTAGCACAGCAGGTGTATTCCGAAAGGTGAATGGCTTGTGTGTGCAAGTAGCAGCTTCAGCAACCATCCCAGTAGGATTAGGGGGTGAAATTCCTTCCAGACCCTTGGGAGATCCTTGGGTTTTATGAAGCAACATCGGGTGAAGGAGGAGGAGGTAAAATTTCCTCTCCTCTATGCAGCAAGCCCAGAGGAGCCGTGGAAGTGCCTGCCCCTTCTCCCCTCCCATTCATACTGGAAACAGGACTGGAGGCAGCAGAAATTGAGTGGACATTTATGCAGTTTTTAGCTTCCCACATGGGTTTTGTTACTCTGTCGTATGTCACGAGTAAGATGACTTACACGAAACATTTTACTTGCCAGGGTGTTCTTGCTGTATTTCGATGTAATAATGCTGCACTATTGCATTATTTGGAAGTATTTTTTATGCAAATACCTTACGAAGAGGAAAAAACCCCACGTAGTCTTGATTTTTACATCATTTATTCCTTCACTACTTTGAAAATCATGTCTTGTTATAAAATCATTTCCACTAACTAGTGTTGCATCACCAGTACCCAACCATGAATATGCGTTCCTAGGAAGGAGAGGGTGACAGAAACAAACACCTACTCTAATGTGTCATTAGAAATCAAACAGACCTAAAACTTGCTTCTGCTTGCCAATGCTCAGATCTTCTAAAAGTCTGTCTCCGGCAGCGAGACCAGGGATGGATCCAGATTACAGAAGCTGTGCTTGCATGCAGGCAAAATATCAGTGAACAGTTTCAGATCATAGGTTTGCATTGTGCCCACAAAGCTGTTTGTTTATGTACTGGATTAAAATCTTCTTTTTCCACCTCTATTTGCTCAAACAAAGTGAGTACTTAGATCAGTTAAACAGAGTTCTCCATTCATTCCCACTGGCTGTATCCTTTGTGCGTTACATCCGCTTCTGTATAAACTCGCTCTTTGTTTTGTTTTGAGGTGCTTCTTCAGGCTCTATCAGGGAACAAGTGGCAATCTATAATATCTTCAAAAGTGGGATGGATAAAATAGCAGTAATCTGATACTGACACATAAAGGTCACCGAAAGGCACCGCTGAAACCCCCCCCTCCCTTCCCGAGCAGGATGGGAGTAGCTGCCTGCGGAGGGGGCCGACATTTGTCTTTCAGTTCTGAAGGGTTTTTTTCCCTTTGAAATGTCTTATTTTTGTAAGTTGAAGTAGTTCCTCTGCTTGGTTGAATGGCAGTGGAAGCTCTGCGTAGGTGTTAAGCGTGTTACGCGTAGCGTCGTGTTAGCAAAGTGACCTTTTAAGTTCCCGTTTACAGTCAGCACCAGTCTTTATGGTTACTGACAGCACGAGGCTTTGACATCCTGAGCATCATTTATGGTTTGATATTGTCTTGGTCATTCCGTCATTTTGTTTGGACGCAATACCAGGGTATCATGTCCTACATGGTTTGTCTTGTCTTGTGCAAGTTCCCTGGAAAGAAAAGAGATTTGCACTTGGATTTAAAAAATAAATACAAATCTCGGTAGGGCTCTTTCCGTTGACTTGGCCATGGCCTTTAGGCTCTCACAGAGAAACTTTAAAAAACCCTGCTGGGGGTTTAAGCCATGTGACTCCTGTTGATATTATAATGAGATTTACAGTTCTTAAACCCCACGGGGGACTGACTCCTTACTTGGTGTCACACGGCGTTCCTGCAGCCGTCCCGTGGTGGGTAACACGCGGGGGAAATTCAAACGCTGCCTTTTTTTTTTTTCCTGGATTCTGCCAAACACACTGAAATCGTAAGTCTCACATGTAGTCTTCATGGAATTTAATGGAGTGTTAACATGAAAGCCTGCTTTCTCACCCTTTGCCGTATCCAGGTATGGAAACAGATGATAAAACCCATTATCTTCTGATTTTTTCTCATGTGTACTGAGGATGTTTGACCATATGCCTGTCTGGCTTGGGTGGATGGTGTTCCTTCAGCCATCTTCCCTCTTTCTCAGCTGAGGAAAAGTGTGGTGTAGCATTTTTCTAATTTCCTTACAAAGAATGCATCGGTCCCTTTGTTCTTTTAAAAACTTTACAGAGATTCTCCACATTTGAATGTTTTTTAAAAGACTGGTAAGTTAAACCAGTGTAATGTTCCTGTATAGAACAAGGCTTTTGTAAGGCTCTTCACCTGCAGTTGTTTTTTTAGGAAATTAACTTGCACATACGTATATTTATGCTTGAAGAACTATTTGTAAACAGCCAAAAATAAGATATTAATGAAATAATGAATTAGATTCATGTAAAACTCTTAATACCTTTTCCAGTCAGTACTTTTTAAGTTGATTTTTTTTTTTAATTAAAATAATTTTTAAAACCATCTTCAATAATTTTCAGATTCTCATTGGACCTAAAGTGAAAAGTGGCAGAATCTGGGAAAGAATTTCTCTTTTGACTTCTTTGCACTTGGGATGACATCTCAGGAGGGTTCAGTGTTCTTGCTACCCAGTGCATCAGAAATAATGTAGGAACACAATTTTTGGTAGAGTGCACAGGCAGATAAAATTACAAAAGAAGAATAAACAGCATTTCCACGTGTGTAAAGGTAAAATGGCAAAAAGTATGCTTTTATCCACAACGTTACCTGTGATCCAGGATAAAATAAGTCATAAAAGCCACACCTAGATGCTGGTATGTGTTCATATCCTTTGTGTATGTTTGAAGTTCATAATACAGCACAGACATACTGTAGCAGAAAGATTTGATATGAAAAATAGATACGTGTGTGAGCATAAAATAGAGACTTCAATATTATTTTGACATTTTAGTTTTAAAGTCATCTAAGGTTATGGAAATCGTTGCAGAAAATAATTCCTTTCCTTAAGAAGTTTCCATGCAGAAGTTGAATAAAGAAGATATTTTAGAATATGGTTCATCAGTTAGTGCAACAGATACATTTCCCTGAGCACCACATGGCCCGGATCAAAGCGTCTCATGACTTGGATCAGTGCAGCCAAATCATTACGTATTGATTGGAATCCCGCTGAAGGATTAACCCCTTAGTGCTCATAGGAATTTTTTTCTTTAACCCTGGGTTCAGTAGTTGGGAGGCTCTGTGACGTTCCTGTCAAATCTCAGCAAGGTTAATAGCTCCCACTAACCGCTGAGGAACCCTTTGACTGCATGGTTGCTGTTTTTTATGGCGAATTTTGCATTTGAAAATACATCTTGTGTCTTTTTTGGGATATAAGGGGGCTGTACTTGTGCAATGAAGCAACCTGTAAGAGAGGGAAAAAACACCAACCAGAAAAACACCAATCCAGTAAATAAATAACATGGTGGGAAAACTAAGGCTGAAAACTGGATGCTTTTCCTCTTTCTTTAATGATGAGGAAAGCCTCAGGTCCAGCTGTATTGTGCTGTAAGGATACAGTGCTGTATGGAGATGACTTCTCTTCCTGATGAAGTTGAATTGTAAAAGTGCGATGTTCATAAATTTCTTAGCAAAATACCAAGTAGGATATTAAGCAGGTTTGTCAAATGATTTCTCCTCTCTCCATGTTAATTTAAATTCTTTACAAAGCTTTTAATTAATGAATGAAATGTAGGAGGGATAGCTAAGTAAGAATGACACATGTTTCACACTGCAAGTGGTGTTTAATTCTGTTTGGAAAAACCATGGGCAGAGTCAGGCGGGTACCGTGAGATGTTAGGGATGTTTCAGGATCTGTTGTTTGCTGCTCTTTGAGAGTCTTTGTGAAGATGAATTGTGACGGTACCTCCAGTTACACCACTTTTTCTCTTTTCTCCTTCTCTCCCCCAGTTTATCCCACGAGGAGCACTCACACAGCCATCCGCTCTACGGACACGGCGTATGCAAGTGGCCGGGCTGTGAAGCAGTATGTGAAGACTTCCAGTCGTTTCTAAAGTAAGGATGGTTTTATAGGCGCTTGCATTGTACAGGAAGCATGCCCTGAAATTTTGTGTGCTGTCACTCACCCTGGGCCTGATGCAAAGCCCATTGAAGTCAACAGAGAGCTCCTTTTCACTTCAGTGGCTTTTGGATCAGGCTCAAGAACGTTTTAACAGGGGATAGTAAATTAACCCCATGGGGAAGTTATGGTCTTGCTCAGTGTGTTGCTATAAAATAGTGTTTGCAGTTCCGCAGCTTTTCTTTTTATTTTATTTAAATAACTTTTAAGTTGCAGTATCGATCATGTAAACAATACAACCTTGATTTAACCTTGATTTCACTTTAATTTAGAAGTCTAGTCTTAAATTAACTCCATAATTGAACAGAGGATTGCAGAACATCACGTGAAATTTAATTTATGTCAAATAAGTAACTAATGAACAAAGTCTACACTACTAAAAATAAACTATAATTATATTAATTGGGCCCCTGCAGTTTGCTGCAGACCTTTTCCTTGCTACCAAAGAACACAGTTTTACACGTTGCATAAACAGTGCATTATGGACTAGGCCATGGCAGTGCATGCATCCCAATGTGGGGAAGGACCCCAGAGCTCTAATAGCTTACACATGGCTGCTCCACAGCTAAACCATCAGCCTCACCCCTCCAAGCTGGAGCAGAGGCTGTTCCATCACAAAAGAGTTCTCTGTCTGGGTAGGACACCAGGTAAACACACATTTTGGGTGCAACCAGGTTCTTGAAGGTTTGGTCACTGATCTTTTCTCAAGTACTATGGCTGGTCAGTTGTAAGATGATCAAAGACCAACCAACCAGGCAGTGTTTATGATTTAAATTCACAAAGGGACAAATCCTGCTCCCATTCAGAATAGTCATTTCATGGAATCAGTCCACATAAACATATGGGATTCTTCAGGTTGAATAAGTAGACTTAGTCCCAAAAGGTTCAGCTGTACCTGTCCTTTCTGGGGTGGTTCCCTGGATTTTTATGTGACAGAGGGAAGGGTGACAGCAAGCAGAGGATGTTTGTTGGGTGATGTTATATGATACAGATAGGGCTTTGCTCTCAGAACAGAATGGGCCAGTTCTGGTTCCACTGGCAAAACCCTCCTTAGTTGGAGCAGCACTGGTCCTGCTATAAACATATGGTACAACTAAGGAATGGTACAGTGATGAGAAGGTTCTTGTTACAAGAGGGTTACGAAATTAGAAGGTCCTAGTCATAGATTTCCATGAAGGGTGGCCTCTTTCCTTGTAATTCATCCTGTTGCTCACTTAAGTGAAATAAATTCTATTCTTGCCATACTTGCCAGCTCATTCATATTCATATGCCATACTATAGCATTTAGACCTTTAAAACAATTCTCATTTTTATTGCTGTTAGTGCAAGGGAAAGGTGCTATGGTAGCCTGAGATACCAGAATAATGTGTGGTCACATCTGGTCAGAGTAGGTCTCCTTTGCCGCCTGTGCTAGTCCTGTGTTCCAGATTAGAGCTGTTGTTTCAGCAAGATTACAGAGCGATTGACATGGCCATGCACAGAGAACACAGCCCTTAAGTCACAGAGCATGGGTTGAAGTAAGGCTGGTTCTTATATGGTGTTTTGGAGATGTTTCAGTAAGTAGGCCCAGTCCACCAGTTCACCTGGAAACTGTTGCTGGCCCAGACTGGACCTTGGCTCTGTCAGTTCTCGTTCTTCAGTCACTAACTTATCATCAATCTTTTCTTCCCCATCGAAACCATACAACAGAAGTATTCTATGTGAGTTTCTTGAACCCGTTGGCTCATGTAAATTTTATCATTATCCAAATTCTAGAGTGTCCAGACAAAGTCTTATTGTTCCAAGAGATATTTAATCCAGAACAAATGCAGAAATTAATGTCCACAAGCAGTGTATTGACGCTGTTAGGAAGTGAGTGTTGCTTCATAAAATGATAGCGTAGCCTTCCATGTCTCCTGTGGAGCAGCCTTAAAGTTATGTTGCCATTTACCAGAATTTATTACTCAGTGAAAAGATAACAGGTAGATGCTTGAAGTTTCTTTCTGATACTTGAATAATCTGTGAAGCTCTTTTGACGGTCCCCTCAAGAGAAAAGCTCTTGTTTACCAAGTGAAATACAGCCCATGTATCAACTGGGCATTGCTTAATTTCACTTACCTTGGTGAAAAGGCAGAGAGAAGTTGTATGTGGAATGAAAGCCCTGTATGCCAATAAAATGATTCTTCAGTTAAAGGAGAAAAAAGGACTCGCAGGTCTAAAACATGGTTCATTTCTTTTCCTCCTGAGGAAGAAATATCATAACTGTTGGTAAATCAAAACCAGAGATTTGACACTCTTCTGTGATCGTTCTGTAGTGTTTGTTCCCAAGGTGAGGTACACCACAGGGCCCTTGATTTCAAAGATAAATACTGTACAAATAACGATGCTAGTTGTCTTTCACTCACAGCCAACAGGAGGATGCTTATCAGAACCAGCAGATACACGGGCTATTGTGTGCATTTATTTCCCTATTTCTTTTTGAAATAAGTTGCAGTTTTAGCATCGTTGTGTTGTGGGTTTTCTTTTTTTTTTAATCCATCAGCCATTGGTTATCATGTGATGTGGTATCAGTTAGAGCTAACTGATAGCAGCAGGGGCTGCTGCTCTGCCTAATGAAACAGCAGCACCCTGCATGCTCCAGAATACTCCCTGAGCCTAAAAACAAAAACAAGTCCAGTCTCACGGCAGTGACCCCGTGGCCTCTGCCAAGCTGCAGGGAGCAAGGTGAGGGCTGGAGGGTGCACACGTGTCTGGCGTGTTAACCAGGGCCTGTCTCGCAGGCAGCAGCGAAAGGAGCAATTAGTAGCACAGAGCGACTTTCCTTCAAAATTGACTATATCCTTGATTTCATTTGCATGTGTTTAAAGACCGTTGCAGATAGAAATAGATACCCCTTATACAGCAAGTTGTTCAGGAAATCCCTGCTGGAGGGAGGGTGGTTTATTCAGCAGAGTATCCAGGGCAAAAAATGAAGGAGAAGACTGATTAGGATTTTATCCCTCCACACTTTTAATTTTTATTTTTTAATTTGATTGTGGGTTAGATGTGCTTAATCCTGACTGATTTTTAAATCAAATATATTCTTTAAAAGAAGGACACAGACCTTTGGAGAGATCTGGCAGTCCTGCCTTGCAGTGATGCTGGTAATCTGCTTCATGTGCATTTAACTTTGATGAAACGAAGGGGAGTTTATGTGAAAGAAACTACTAAGTGCACTCTGTAATGTTTTCACAAGTGTTTTTATCATGGTAACATCTTGTTTACTTTAGTTGCCTGCCTAAAACTACTTGGAACATGTTAAGAAAACATTTCGAGAAAGCTTCTACAAAGAGGCTTTTGTTTAGCAGCAACTGTGAGACTGCTCAGCTCACAAAGGTGTTAACTTTCAACCCCTTAAGCACTTCCACATGAAATTCCAGCAACTATGTTTGTGGTTTTGGAAAAACAAAGTGTATATTAAAGAAACCAGGTATATGCTAATACATGTTGAAGTAGGCCGGAAATCGTAAATTGTTTCAAAGGCATTAATTGCGCTCGTTTGCATGGCAGAGCGTTCTGCAATGAAATCATCCGCACGGCGCAGACCTTTTAATCAAATGGGGAGTGAGGGCAGGGGAAAGGCTGGGCTGGAGGTGGGTTTTTTAGATTTTTTTAACTCATGGCAGGGCCGGCTGGGCTCTCCCCGGCTGTGGAGCGGCGATGGGGAGGTGATGGGGAGGGGGATGATGCTGAGGATGCTGCGCGGGGATGCGGCGCCGGTCCTGTCCCGTGCGGCGGGACCCGCTCGCCCCCCCGGGGATGCTCCTCACAACCGGCTGATTCTCCGAGCCCGCCACGTACTGGGAAGTTGCCGTTCAAACGTCGGCGTTCCCGTTTCTTTTACAGCTTCCCGATTAACCCCCGTGACAGGGCAGGGGGGTTCGAGACCCCCGCGGCGGCGGCGGCAGAGGCCGGGGTGGCCCAAATCCCACAGTGCCCTCTAGTGCTCCCGGGAATGCTGCTGGAGGGAGAGGCACCGGAGAGCATTCCCGGGAGCAGCATCCCCGGGAGAGCCCCGGTCCCTCCCCTCCCGAGCTGGGGAAGCAGCAGGCCAACTCAAACTAACCCCTTAATTTTTTTATTTCATTATTTTTAAATTATTTATTTCAGTATTTTAATTTTCATTTTTATTTTTTATTATTTTAATTTTTATCCTATTATTTTAATTCTGTGTTTTGTTTTGGGGGTTTTTTTGTATTTACTCTTTAATTGTCATTATTCTGGTTTTATTTACTTTCTTACTTTAACTTATTTCTGTTTGATTTTCATACACACTTGCACACACACACACACACACACACACAGATATATGAAATACTTTTTCTCATGGCTTATATGTAGTGAGGCACATTGCCTTGCATTATCCCCTTTTTCTCTCTTAAAGGTGCACTTAGTTTATGTTTCCCATTATAATTTCCGGTGTGTAATCAGAAAGCGTTCCTTAAGAGACAAGGATCATCTTTGTTTCATACTTTTATTGACACTGTCTACCGTATTACTGCGATGTCTAAATGGTAAAATTTATTATTAGCAATAGTGTCACAAAAGTCTGAGACAGCGATTTTCCTTTCAATAAAAGTAGTTAAAAACCTTTTAGAAAATCCATAATTTTGATTGCTGGTACTTCATAAATGTATAACTGGTACTTTTTAGCTGTCTCTTTAGGGAAAAATGAGTTTTATCACCTGCAGTACCTGGGTTAATGAAATTGTGTGTTGGAATTTAGCCAGAATGAAAGATGAGATCATTCGGTGGCACTAATATTGGCAACAGGTCTCATAAAAAGGTTTGACTCTTTTTAGAGAATTATCATTAGGGCTTTTTCTTTTTTTGAGGATGGGGGAGAGGTTCAAGTTATTTGTCATTTTTGAAGTTTCTGTGGTCCGAAGATTTTCATCTGCTGTAATATCCCAAACACAGTGACCTAAAAGCCTCCACCAAGGCCAAGAGAAACACAACAGTGTCCATCAGTGCCTAGTAAAGGAATTTACTTGCTTCAGATTTCAGCTCCAGTTCCTGTTTCAGCCCTTTAAAAATCACGACTCTCAGCTCAAATTTGAAATAACGCTGCTCCTTTCTCATGGTCCTCCGTGTTTGATTGTTTGTGGATATTAGCTGTCCAGGAAATCCCATACTTAGAGATATAAATCCAAAATGATCTTGTTTTTCC
>NW_020884882.1:13505029-13587529 GCF_003945725.1 Corapipo altera | reverse complement strand
GGTTAGCAAAGAAGGGGAAATTAAAACAATGTTGTACATTATATAGTTACCAGCTATTGAAAAACCTATTTTGTATGCAAGGCAGCAGTGTAGAGATATATGGAAAGCCTTGGGCTAAGTACAGAAGATAATTACATTTGGAATTTTACTGAGTTAAGTCATTTATAGCTTCAAATAGTTGGAGAGAAAAATCAGCAAAACCACACTTAAACTTCTTGTTGTTACTTTTCAAGATAAGCATTTTTAAAAAAATGCCTTTTATCGTCTTATCTTACAAATTACCCTTTTTCTTTCATAGATATTTCCTAAATTTTACTTTAAGGAACACGCTGGTCATGACACTCTTTCACTATTAGCTGAAGCAATATAAACTATTTTAATACAAGTTTTATAAAAATCAAACTACCAGTCATAAAATATCAGAGTCTTGCAGAAAATGTTATGAGAATGGTCTGTTATTTTATCAAGTTTCTCAGGAATTAGGAAAAAAAAAAAATCTACTGTCTTCCTGGTAAACTGAGATATGAGATAATCTTTCACCAAGGTGCAGTAATATTGAGGCTGAAGGTAAATCTAGATTCTTCAGTAACAGCTTGAAAAGCATTAATCCTTCTCTCCCACAGCCACTGAGAATGGCTGTGCCTGGAACTACAGGTGGATGCCCTGTGTTAACAGTTGCACAGGACAGTGATATTTGGTTACCACCCCTCCATAAGCCTTTGACAATACTTCTGAAAGGTTTATCAGCAGTGCATTCTGCTAGTTGCTGTAAATGACTAAGAGTTACAGCTTCACACCCATTTGGTGCTGGGAATGCCTCTGAGCTTGGAGTCAATGCAAGGGAAGGCAGCATAAGGTCCCCAAGACGAGACCATAATTTCAAAGGGGTAGGAGTGCCAAAAAGTTCTGGATTTGTTTTTGCCAATCTGAGAACAGTAGGTAGAATGAGCTGGAGACCTAATTTAGAAGGGGATGATGATAACAGAGACCATCTATATATTGGCCAGCAAGGACAGGTGGAGGAGGAGGGTGGTCCTGCTTCTGAAATGTACCTGTAACTTCCCTGTTTCCCTTCTCCTTTCATCCCATGTATCAATCCTATGATAGTTTAAAAACACCCTGCCTAAATACGTTCAAGGATTTGTCCTCCAGTACCTAGTTTGTGTGGCTGTAACTTGGTTTTGCACAGAACTGTAATAAAACCAAAAGTCTGGCCCAACAGCGGGGTGTTCAGTGACGTGGTCTGAAGACCACTGACCTCACATAGTGGAGCATCACCAAGATGATGATGCTCCCCAAGCCCTGTGGGAGGCTGAGTTGTGTGAGTTAGATACAAAAGGGAGCCATAGCCTCTCCCAGTGACCCACAGTGCTCAACACTGGTGAGCAGCTGTGCCTTACAGTGGAGCTGTGAAGTATCACCTACTGTTCAGACTCCAGGACCTGGCAGGACCTACATACCACACCATTCCATGCATGTACAGCCTCATCAAAACAAATTCATTCCACCTGACAGGCACACTTCAGGTTTTGAGTGTGATGGACCCAAATGCAAACCTTTCCTTTTTTTCTTTATGCTCTTATTTATTTTATGCACGATAGTTTTATCAGTGTTGCAGACAGAGTTAAGTGTAATATCTTTTAAAGAAAGTAATTTTGAAACAAAATTTTGGAAAGAAACAGGTCAGATCTATTTTGTGTTTAATTGCAAATGCCCTTTGCAAAAATCTTGAAGTTGGGTCTCAGCATTTCCATCACAAACATACTTAAAAAATCACAGACAAGGTAGAGATCTTCTCATATTTCACTTTGTTTAAACCATCTTGACATGATCATTTGTTGCCATTATAAATAGTGAGAATTGGGCTGCTGGGTAAAACACAAACACAGGAACATATCCTGTCCCTAGCTAGTTCTTAGCTGGAATAGAACATCAATTTTGCAGCACCACCTTTGAGTGGGAAAACATTTCAGGATAACAACAAGGCTGTGATAAGTTTAGAGAAATATCTTGCAGTGGGACAAAATTAAGAAGCTGGCCATTTTCAGTGCAGTGAAAACACTGCTTGGGCCTGCTTTCTTAAAGCATCCATTGACACTCTTGGCAAGTGGATCCTAAACCTTTATAGTGCACAGCCTAACTAGGTGTGGAATGGGAGGACTGTGTCTTGGCTGCCTCTTGCATTGCCCATGAGTGGCTTCCTTCTCCTTTGTCCTTGGTCTGTCCAAAATCCTGCTGCTGAAGTACTCTCCCCTTTTGATGTGGCTGTGCTCCTGTTGAATACTCTCATGCTCATTTTCCCATTTCTTCTTCTTGCCATTATTTTCCATCTGGTTTTCCTCCTGTGCAATTTCTCCATCATCTAAGTCTCTAATGCCTTTTCTCTGGTTCCTTGGTCACCCTGTTGCCTTGAGCCCATTCTGGCCTGTGCCTTCTGTGCTTTCCTCTCTTAGCTTTCCTACTGGTGTAGTTTTAGGATTTAACCTCTCCAGGACAAGGTTTGTGTCTTGGTGTCCAAGCTCACAAAGCTTATTACCTTTATCTGGGTGTGTTTTCTGTTGAACCACAGTTGGGCACCTGCATCGTGCTTGTACCCCCAGAGGTGAGGGAAACCTCACAAAATCAGGCTTATCATGGGGAACTGGGTGGCCATTTGAGAACTCCCACCGTGCAGAGCTTTCCAAATGGATACAGGAAAAAAGAAAGGCTTCGGATGGGACTGTATTATTTTCCTCACACACCTTGTACAGAGCAGATCCTTCCATCCATGTCAGAACTGTCCTTGCCGAACAACACTATCAGTAGACCGAGAGCATTTTCCTGCTTGTTGACTAATAATCCCTGTTTCTGGACCATCTGCACTCCAGTGAGTGCCACCAGTGGGAATTTGCTCCCACCAGTGGCCAGGCAAGCCCTTGTGGCTTCTTTAGTATGACCCTACTGACCAGAGAGGCTACTAGTGACACTCTAGTTTTATATCACTACTGCTTCCTGACCTAAGGGAAAAACAGTTAAAAGAAATTCTTCAGATTTTTTAACTTCTCTTCAGTGCTTTGAAACCGAGAGACCTCTATTTTTCATAATTTAAACTCCTGCCTAAGTGGGTGAGTGTTTGAATTCCTAGACTATGACAAAATGCTAGCGTGTGTCTGCCTGAAATGTCGAGAGGATCTTTAATAACCTCCATCCACCAGATTCGGCGTTAAAAGCATTGCTGAGACGATGAGTGAAAACACTACAAACAAGGACCCCGGCGGTGGGGAGGGGGGTGCCCCTCTCCCCGATCCCCCTCGCCGCGGGGGCCGCAGGAAGCACGGCAGGGTGTGCCCTGTGCTGCCCGGGTGCCGTCCCCTCCTGCCGCCGTGCCGGGGCTGGCAGGAAGCTCTCAGGTGCCTGCCTTTTGTTTATTTTGGCTACGAGATGTTGTTCTTCTGCAGTAGCCTGCGGACCAAAATTTAATGCACAGATGACCCCGCCAAGCAGCCCGTGTGCCCGGCGACTGCGAGGAATGAGGGATTGCACAACAGAGCTGCACGGAGAGCACAACTAATTCTTGGCTCCGCTTGTTTTGTGTGAAGCATGGCAGCTGAGGGGTGAGCCCTCTCCTTCCTCTGGAGAGGTCCTTGGAGGACTCTCAGAGGGAGAACTTTCTCTGCAGCGCTTCAGTACGAGCCCATCACTGACATTCGGCTCTCCTGTGAAGGGTTCAACACAGATCTGGGATGAGATTGCAGGAGATCTGCCATAGATGTCAGGTTTTCTCTCTTGCCTTTGAGGTTTTTGACCAAGAAAAGAGCAACCATTTGAAAAGCCTGGTGATTTTTGCTTTTGCATTTCCAGAGCATGCAGTGGTGACACCATTTTTTCCTTTATTTAATTCCTGTTTTGGAAACTCACGTGCTGAGTTTTATCCCATCGTGATGCTTTTCTGGCACTCTCAGAAACCCCTTGCCTTGAGAAGAGCAGGACAACCTTGACCATAAGGTTATGAATGGGGATTTATGACCAAGTCTCCTTTTATGTACACTTAGCCCAACTTTACTGCTACAAACAGATGACGATGATAAGGTGGGCAGATTGTTTAAAGTTTTGCTGGAATGCAAGCACAGTTCTCCTCTTGGCACCGGGAATCTGGCTTGTCTAAAGCAAAAAGTCAACTCTGCAAAAATTGTCATCTGTAAGAACCCGATCCAAGTCCTGTTGGAAGCAGGAACCTTTGTGTTGGGCATGCAGATTAATAGCACTCCATTTTCATTAGTAGTATTCTTAATATCTTTCCGCTGTAGTTTTTTTGAAGAGCGGCTGGAAAAAGTCATATTCACACATTCAAAAAATTCCTTGTTTCCAAAACTAATGAAATTTAGTATCTGTCCAGTGCACTGAAATGAATTGGGAAGCTGACCTGGCTATGGATGCATGCAGTGATCCTGAGACTCCAGCTGTGGCCTGGTGTGGATCTCAACCATAAAATGCAAGAGACATCTAGACCAAGAGCTTTGCCCCCCAACTCTTGGGCCTAAAGTGACCGATAAGAAAGGGCAAAAACATTGTTCCTGTGGCATTGGGTGCCCCAGGATGAGTGCTCTGGGGTGATTCCTGCTGCTTGCAGCCTTTCCCACCCCACTGCCCTCAGGATTATGCCAGAGGGATGCTGGCAGCTTCCGGAGCAGGACCTGCTGAGGTCCCAACTTGGCTTCCCAGGGTGACCTGCCAAGGGCTCTGTCACCTTCTCAAGTAAAATCCAGGTGCTTTTGGAGCTGAGGCTACCTGACGAGCCCCGCAGAGCTGCCTCGTGTGGTTTAACCACCGCTGTCTGCGCTTGCTGCATGTGCCACAAAGCCTGTAGATTACGTAAAGCCACAGCCCATCTGTGCTGCTTGTTTTCTGGTCTGAAAGGAGGAAAATGCATCCTGGAGCCACTGCCCTGCTTGCTTTCTGCTGCGCCTCCTGAACTGGAGTGGGGCTGGTTAATAAACATGATTCACTGTTGTCTTTTAGCTGTCAGGGCTGGAGTGAAGCTCTTGGTGCCAGCAGGTCTAGCTCTTCTCACTCGAGGGCTAATGCATTTTGCTTTGGGAAATAGTGACACCCAGCACCACGCGTTAGCTTTACCTCACGAATAGGCCATATACAATTTCCAAACTACTCAGCAATAAAACTCTTCTGTCTCATGCCTCGGTGCCAGCTGTTTAATTAGGAATAAGCAGAGGCTGGGTTTTATTTGTACGAGTAACAGAGGGTATTTTTTTTCTCTCTCCTTTCAGCTTGCAAAAGATAAAGAGCGCCTGCAAGCCATGATGACACACCTGCATGTGAAGTCAACTGAACCAAAAGCCACCCCTCAGCCCGTAAGTACAAACTCGTGCCGAAAACAAAAAACAACCCTCACAACAGACCTCTCTTTCCTGTTCCCCACTGGAGTCTGGCCCACTCCAGAGCTGGTTGAGGGGAGGAGATGTGCAGTGCAGTCGAGTTTTGTCATCCCTCTCTCTTCAGGGAGTTTCAAAGTCAAATTTTGTTATAAAGCTGATGCACTGGGCCTTTTTCTGGCCTCATGTACTAGCCTGTGAGTCACTTTACATCAGTCTGACTGGGATGAAATCTTAGGAAGTGTTAGGAAGGAGTTGTAATTAAATTATATTTAGTATATTTATTTTGCTTTCTCCCTGTCTGACAGACATTTACAATAGAAGAGACTCTTAACTGCACATTTTGATGATAATCACGGTTACCCAGTATCAGGTTTTATACTGTTGAAACTGAGAAGTGAAACCTTCTCCACCCCAGATTGCTCTTTGAAAAAGGGGAAGCAGGAGAAGTAAATGGCTTTGCAGCCCAAGAAAACTCCTGGATACCCTCAAATCCATGCAAATCCCTCATCTCCTTCCTTGGCTGAAATGACTCTTCTTCAGGTGTTGTTTTCTCCCAACCTCTTAATGCTGAAAATCTTCCTTGGAGCTTCCAATGATTATTCAAAATGGAGAGAGTGCTTTGCTTCTTGATTTTAAGATTTGTAAGATTTAAAGGTACACTGGCTTTATTTGATTTTGCTTTGAGTCATTGTGTGAAAATTAATTGAGCGTTGACAATCTATAGTTAGTACCAGCAATTTTAATCAATATGCAATGATGCAGCATAATGACAAAGTATTGGTTTATCTGTTTTGACTGGTTTTTTTTCTATAAATAAAGCAAACACACACCCATATATGTATGATTTATGGTGATAGAAATAAAAAGGAGTCAGACTATTAACCAGCAAATATGGTAGCCTGCCAAGATGCAGTTGGTAGACAAAATTAATGTCTGAAACAGAACACATTACAGAGATAGAGAACATAAAATCATTAAACACTTCGCGCACACATTTTTACTAGAAAAGGATTTCTCAGTTTCCATGTAGTTGGAAATAAATGGTTGCAGAAGTGCATAGGGAGGCTACTAGACAGAAAATTGCAGGCTATTCAGCAACACTGGAGCAGATGTCAAAGTCAATGGGAAATTTCCTTGCCTTTTTGGAGAGAGTTGAGTGGTACATATAAACCCTTCCATTTAAGCTGTAGAGATGCCTAAAATTGCCTGATCCAGTGGACACCAGCCCTCTAGAGTGGAAACTACTGACAGTGTCTATAAAAATAGCATTCTTCTAGTTCCTCACATCCATCTCAGCCTGAATGCAAATACTTCAGCGCATTGTTGGCAAAGCGCGTAGACCCAACAGAATGGGGAGGACGTTTGGTTTCTATAGCTCTTACTGGATTAAAAATTAAAACAGCGGAATAATCTGGGAGTCTCAAAGCGCTCTGCCTTGAGGCCTTTCATAACAGCGGTGCCCCTCAGGAGGAGGGATTACAAACCGAAGGGAGGAAATCGTCAGAAGGCGAGCGGGGTTTGGCAAAGGCAGCTCGTGACCGATGCGCGGCCGCGGAGGGCAGGAAGCTTTGGTGGGGCTTGTAGGCTACGGAGATACCAGGCGGTGTCGCCATGAAGATTAGTGTTAACAGCTAATAAACAGGGAAAAGCAGCGGAAAAAAACCCTCGAACGCAGGGGGAAAAGGGCTGTCTTGATTAGTGTTAAAAATGTTTTACATTCTGGAAAATTATAGCTTTGTTGGGGACCTCCTACTAAATTTATTTTTAACTGCTCTATTGAAAATTCTGTACCACTACTCAACATTATCTCTCAGTTGCTCAGCACAGTGTTTCTTTATTAAAAGAAATAGGCATGAATATTTTTGACTGAAAAATTAATAGCTTTTGAATTCATACACAGCAGGTTTTCTTTTGCAAAGAAGTCCAATATCGCTGCACAGCACTTCTATAACCATTTATTTAGAGTCCAAGTCAAACCTTTGACAGCTAGAGCAGTGTTACAAGCCAACATAAAGAACTCCAAGATGTAAACCAACAATAGGCAGTCTGTGTGAGGTTTGCCATTGTCAAATACATAGATTGTTTGGATTAGTTTATGTAAATGTACTGTTGTATTACCCTTTGGAAAAAAAAAGATCACATTTGTGTATGAAAAGTGGTTTCGTTCACAGGCAGCATTATAAATTCCTTATCCTTTAACTTACATGTTAGAAGTAAAAATTGGTGCCTGACAGGCCTATATTGTGTGGCACTCTGTTGTTGGATTGAAACTGCCTTCTTTTCATTTATTGAAATATAGAAAAATTTATTATAGATACCATCTGATAAATCAGAAATTATTAAAATATGTATAGGTGAAGCATTTGAAAATTAATTATAAAATGTAGAAGTATAGTGTTTTGCATAAATTGTGCTTTCCTAGTGAAAAAAATACACAGGCATTGCATAGACTCTGTTAGACCCTCATCCTTTTAACTCAGTGGGATAGGACTTTGGTAAAAAGATCTGATGACCATTATTGCACTGCAAAGTAGTCTTTACATCCAGTAATTAATTTTTTTTCTGCCAACATAACTAATGCAAGGTGTATGTTAGAACTAATATATTACGGTGCTTTGGTGATTTTAAAGGAAAAGGCGACTGTGAATCCAAACATAGCAGTGAATTGGGATTTAAAATTACAGCCTTTTCATGACTGAGGAAATGTTTTTATTCTGCTTAAAGGATCCTAATGCTTGTTTTAAACTGTTTTGCTGCTGGCAGGTTATATGGGTGTCTGTGTTAACCACATGCCGTGTGTAATCCACACTGACCAGTGGTACCATATTTGCTTTTTGGGCTCTGGGCAGTAGCTGAGTGGGTGGTGTTGGACCAGTTGGACCACAGCCAAATTATTCTTGATGGTTGTGCATCAGTTCAAAACCCAACCCAGCTTTGGGTAAGGGTTGGTTGTCTGGTTTAGCCATGTCTATCCATCTCATCCCCACCTTTGGGTGGCTTTAGCTCCTTGCAGTAAGGGTGCAGAAAGCTTAAGGGTGGTGGAGTGGCCCCTGCATTTTAGCCCACCCAGATATCTGTTCATTGAAGTTCTCTGGACCTACTGAAGCTGATAAGGTTCAAGCACCTTCCTATATAGTGTGATGGTAGATGGCCCAAATCCCTGGCAGACGGGTACCTGAGTGGGGAGGTCACTGTCCGTGCCTGGTGTGCTGCTCCCTAGGACCTTCTGGGCAGAGAGGAGGGAGTGTGGAGGGGGAACACTCCAGGAGCTGGGGCAGCACTCAGGACCACCTTTAAAGATGCCCAGCTTTATAATTAAAATGCTCAATGGCAGCACTTTTAAAAAAAATTGAGGAATCTCACAACACTTGGGGCAGGTAAAGTTGTTCCTCTTTGTGCTACACGTGTTGTTTTGGTGGGACTAAAGGCCTGACTCTAGTGAGAACAAAGCTGTCTGAGACAGAATGTGCTGTGACGTGTTCCGGTGAGGTGAATTTTTTTCAAGATAAAAAAACCAAAACCACAACACAAAAGCCGGAACAACAATTTCTCAAGAATTGTCACCCTGGTTTTGCTATTAAGAAACCTTCCCCGACATGGTCTTTTCATCGGTGTTAGCCATCAGCATAATAGGTTCAAATGGAAATGTGCTTTCTTTTGGGAGGATTAACTTATGTCGAAGTTCATAGGAAGGGAGGGAGAAGGAAAAAGCATCAACCAACAAGTAATTCTTCATACTAGGTGTTATAACCATCTTTTAAAAATAGAAAACTTTTAAGGACACTTTGGCACTTTAAATAAGATGCACTGCTAGATATCCCTTCTTTAATGCACCTTTTTTTCCCCTTAACCATAGCAGTTATGATTGTTTTGAAATACTGTTTTTAGCAACTGTAATAACAAAGCATTAAAAAAAAAAAAGAGTCTTTTAACTGTTGAGGTAATGACTGAGCATTTTAGCTGCTGTAGCCGTACTTTATAGTTTGAAAAAATAACGATACGCAGCAATAAAGAGAGATTCTCAAGCACAACAAAAGCTGTTTTTATATACTGGTTTTCATTAAGTCTCACTCCTCAGCTTCAGTTTCCTTAGTATTTCTGCCAATAACAACACCTGCTAAGTGATTGCTGCCTGCCAGGCTCTGCATCCAATACACTAATGTGTCCAGGCTGAAACAGGGAGAGGAAGACACAGCACTGAACTAAGTTTTAGGCTGAGTATTCACTTTCTCTCTTGCCCTCGGTGTCAAGAAAATGAGTTTCTGCTCCAAAGTATTTCAGTCCCAGGAACTCAGTGCAGATAAATCCTCAGCCCCAGTTGGGCCCAGAGCAGCAGCTTCCATCACAGAGGAGTCACTGCCCTGCAGCAGTGGGTATGGCCCCACCGTGACACTTAGAAACATATATATATATTTCTTCTTTTAAAAGAGTTTCAGGGCTATTTTTATGTGCAGCCACTATTGTCATGTAAAATGTTTACACAAAAAGAAATCAGACTTAACCCTAGTGGGAGAACCACTTACTGGAAATCTGTTTTACAGGGTGAAGGAGAGGGTTGCCTCTCTGCCTTGTTTATACCTAAAGAAAAAAGCAAATGACTCAGTTTTCACCTTTAATAGGAATACATGACTGTTTCTTGAAAGGGAAGGTTAATAATAAAATCCTAAGCAGGATATTGAATGCTGAAACAATTATGGCATTTATGATGAAGGCAAAACAGTATGAGGAAATATTCTCAAAACCCAAAACTGAACAAAGGAACCAACAAGGTTCAGTGATTGAATTTGCAGAATTTTAGGACCTGAAACTGTTGTGGACCTTGGTGGGTTTTCCGTTGGTTTTTTTCCTTCTTATTTTTTGTTGGGTTTTTTTTTTGAAGGCTGGAAGAAATCCTCCCTTCCCCCCCATCCCCAGTACAAACATTACAAAAACATTTAACTCCTTGGTGCAAGGGTGTACTCAGAGAGCACCCACGTTGTGTCTTGCTGCAGTGCAAGAACACTTGAATGTTGAAGTTCTCACTCTGTGACTCGGGCTCCCTTCCCTCTGCCAGCAGCGATACCTCATCCAAAAATTACGGTATGTGGGAAACAGGCTGTGTACAAAATACCAACTCGAACAACTTTTCTAATCATAGTAACTTGTTTTTAAATAGCAAATGCAAACAGGGAGAAACCGTGTCGAGTTTCCATCAGGAAAAGAAACCCTCCCAACCCAGTCCCTCCCTGATCTTTGCCCTGCACAGTCATCCATGGCCGCTTCCACGTTTCTAATTGACGCCAATATTAAGATTTAATAGTTTACCATTCAGATTAATAATTCAAGATGGCAACAAAACCAACACCATTCATAATTTGTTATTCTGCTCTAATTCACAACTGATTTTTCAGCCTTGGCACTATCGATGCAACAAAGAAAGCAGCAGTGAAGGCTGCGGAGGGAGCGCAGCCCTCTCCTCCCTTACCCTGGCTCGGGTTTGGGGAACCCAGCTGGAAGAGGAGCATGTCATCAAATAAAACACGGAAAAAGGAAAAACTTTGCTAGCAATGGACAAGGTCGTGTTTCATTAACTTGTTGGTTCAGGCTCACAAATGGTCGTCGGAGGTGAAACGCGGCAGACTCGCTGCGTTCCAGCTTTTTGTTCTCTCTTTCCTCACAGACTGCAGTCATGTTTAATTTGGAAACTGGGCTCCTTTGGCAAATTAGCAATTAGAACAATTTTGTGGGAATATGTATATGTGTCATTAGGTTTCCTGCAAATTAATAGCGAGAGCAGAGGTCAGGCAGAAATTTTCCACTTGACTGCAGCTCCTCTGTTGAGATTTGGCACTTTGTTTTGGAACGGCCACAGCTGCTCAAAGCCACAGTCTTCCTTTAGGAACTGTCTTTTAATTAGTTTACCTCATAGCCATTATTACAAATATTACTGCCTCCCCTCCTTGAAATAAAATTACTGTTTCTACAAAATATTCCGGTGACATCTTGCACCACTGCACATTGATGGTGGGGTCACTTGGATGCAGCGTTTAATCATTAGATCACCTCCATAAGCATCTCCTAATTAGAGTCCTTACAATACAATTTTATCTGGTAATTAGCTGAGATTGGCTGCTTCCTCTGTAGCTTATTAGTGGCAGCCCAGCAGTGGGTGTGAATCACAGTGTCATTTGTCAAGCCTGTTAAAGCCCCCCCCCCTTTGCTCGTCCTCTTCTGTGTTTATTCCTCATCGCTACCTACGCTGAAAAGCCTAAAGAAATTTAACTTGATTCAGATTCTTTAAGCAGGGAACACTGACCTTTGTGGATCCTTTCTCACAGTTCCCTAGTAGAAACAGATTAAATGTTAAGTTTTTACATGCTGAAAAAGGAAGGGGACTCTTTTGAAATGGAGTAGTTGGAGCCGTAATGATGAAGCAGGAGCAGTGATCTTTCCAACAGGAGGGCCCGGCTGCTGAGCCTGCGCTGAGAAGGGCACTTAAAATTGATGCAGATTTCCTCGCAGTTATTGGACTGTTAAAATGTCCATTTAGAAACTGAGATAAAATACAGTAGATTTAATTTCATGGTGAGACCTGTCAGTTGCACTATTATTATCATCACTGGTCCTTTTATCATATGTAATAGATGGATAGATGGATAACAGGGAGACATTACTATCTATATGTCCCTAATCAGTGTCCTTAAATCATGCCAGTCAACGAGCGGTCTGGGCGGCATGTGGTGGCAGTGCCTGGCACCATGAGGTTTTAAACAGGTGAGCTCAGTTCCAGGCTGCAGGTAGTGGTTCAGACCAGAATAGGACTCTGGGAAATCGATACCTGTATTTCACCACCATCATCCCTTTCTGGGTTCACACTCTGTGGCCTTGCCACAAGGTGTTAAATATTTCCCACTGGAAGGCGAGTTCTTTGTAAGCACCTGCACAGAAAGGTGAATGTTTGCAGGTCTGCTGCTCACCACCTCCCTGTGGCACCAGCCTGTGCTGGGTGTTTGTGTCCAGGGCTTCCCCTCAGCTCACTCCTTCTCACCATTGGGAAGGAAAAGCAATCACAATTTATATTCCCTTGGTTGCACCCTTTCTGTGGGCGATGGGCTTTTTGCATTGGTATCCTCTCTGTAATGCTACAGCTCTTTATTTTCCACTACCTTTGTTTTGGATAAATCCTATTATTTTTATAAAGAAACGTTATTTGTGGCTATTAACTTGTATGAGGGCTGCTAATAGGAGTTTTCTTATCTGGGTACTTTCATACGAGGAAAATTAATACAGTGCCTTATGGATAAACATGAGATATTTGGGGGCATAACTGCATCGTGTGCCTTACCTTCATCTCTGAAGGTTTAATGTCCAGCAAAAGAGGAATTTTAATCATGAACAAAAGTTGTAAAATTCTGACCCTGTTAAATTCAGTAGGAATTTTGCTACCAACTTCAATGAGGTCAGGATTTCACCAATATTATTTGCAAAACTGCCTAAGGGAAGGAAATGTGAAAGTAGTCAAAGAGCCTTTTTCTCAGTCTTCTTCTCTGATGTTGTAGTTAAGGGATTGGATTGTTTGTTTAAAATACTTCAGCAGGAGTGACCTATTGAGACTGAGCGTCATCTTTCAAAGGACGTTGTAGGGCAAAAAAAAAGAGTCGGGGAGGAATGTGGATGCTGGTTATATAAATAGGGTTGTGTATCGAAAACACTTGGGTTGGAGCTGGGTTTGATACCCAATCCTGGGGGCAGGTGTGTTTTACAGCCTGCTGGGGCACAGTGCCACATGAGTGGGGCTGGGCTTCGTGCAGGTAATGCTGATGCCTTCCGTCCTAGGAGGAAAAGAAAGAGTGGTGCCACTTGTGCTGGGCTGAACGCTCACAGTATTTCATGCACTGTGATTAATTAAATTATTCCAGTGTTAACCTACTCTGGGCTTTGCTTTTAAAATGGATGAACAGAGAGGAGGAAAAAAAAAAAAGAAAAGCCCAAATGCTGAGGAGAGATATTGCATTTCTCCCTAGCACGTCCCTAGGAAAGTCTTGCCTTTTATTTTAAGCCTTATGCCTTCAATGAAATATCCAAGAAGACTGATTAGAAGCCATGCATAATGATGGAATGGAAATCAGAGAGGTGTGGGGTTTAGACTGTGAAACAATGAAACTTGAAGTAAAATATTAAAACGATTATATACTGTGTGAGATCTTGCTTTAAGGTTTAGATAAAAATTCATGATTTGTACTTCTGGCAGCAGGCTACATTGTTCTGGTTTTTAAACCTATTTGGAAATGTATATATTTATTTCCCTTTGGTGTCTCCTAAAGGAGATGTTAAAGCAGCACTTTGTGCCGAGCGCTCGGGCTGTGGGGTCTGCTCCGAACTGAGGGACACTCCACGTGAAGAATTTTCTCCACAACCCTAAATTATCCGGAAACGCTGTTTGTAACAAAACCCTCATCCTTCCCTCCGCAGCTGAATCTGGTATCGAGCGTCACGCTTTCCAAGACCGCGTCCGAGGCGTCTCCGCAGAGCTTACCTCATACTCCCACCACCCCGACTGCGCCCATCACTCCCGTCACGCAGGGACCGTCGGTCATCACTACCACGAGCATGCACAACGTCGGACCCATCCGGAGGCGGTACTCGGATAAATACAACGTCCCCATTTCTTCAGGTAAGGGGGTTCCGGTGGCACAGCACCCCCGTGGTGGGGGCGCTTGCTGTTGCCCGTGGCCCGGTGGCACCAGGCTGTGATGATAACAGAACAACTCCTCTTATTTAGCAGATATTGCCCAGAACCAAGAATTTTATAAGAACGCAGAAGTTAGACCACCATTCACATATGCATCTTTAATTAGACAGGTAAGCTGAGCCAAACACACGCGTTCAGATTAGGAAAAAAAATGCCTCCCTATATGTGCACACTCTGGATTAAATAGATTTTCAAACCTTTGGTATGTAAGCATGCTCAAATGCTCAAACCTTTACTATAAGGGTTTTTAGAACTGCAATATATAACATAATTGCTTTTGATTAAGTATTACAATACGATGTGATTATTAGGAAATTCATTTCACACAACAGTGAAAATGAGCCTGTTTAAAGATGGCAAGTCAATTATCACAAGCTACAGTAATCTCTGATCCCTAGAATTAATCTGAGCTCTAAATAATTACTGAGCTTTAATCAGCTAGTGAAATGTTTTGCATTTCTCTTTGATTCTGCTTTATGAATGACTAATAAATTAATATTTCTGTAAGGAAACAGAAATAAAAACTCAAAACAATTAGATAATTCCATTTTGAATTTTGCCATTGAACTGTTAAATACAGCCATTAATCTTAGTTCATATTGTGAAAACCCTCCTTTGGATTTTTTTGCTCCAGATCTCTTCTTTTTCATTCTTTCTTCCTTTTCTTCCCTTTTTGTGTGGGGCGAAGTAAAACTGTGAGTGTATTTTGTACTGGCGTGCTCGTAACTGATCTTGCAATCGCTTTGCTTCACAAGGCCATCCTGGAATCTCCCGAAAAACAGCTAACACTAAACGAAATCTACAACTGGTTCACGCGAATGTTCGCTTACTTCCGACGCAACGCGGCGACGTGGAAGGTAAGCCCGAGCCCGCCTCTGCCTCTTGCCTTTGCTGTCTGCCATGTACAGAACAGGCACTGCTGATGACATAACAAATTGTACCGACATGTGGACATGAAAATTTAGATCGGCAGTTTTGACACTCGCTGGGTGCCTTATCTGCAGGAACAATTTGATATTTGGCAGAAAAATTCTTCTGCCTTTGAAAACCACTAATTGAATCCCCATTATTGGCTTTTATGTTCTGTGATTATGCCACGAGTTCCTCTGTGTGGTTGCTACGAGCAGGGAAACTCAAGCCCTTCAGCTGGAACGTATTAGAAAAGGGAAAAAAAAAAAAAAAGAGGTAAAAAAAAAGTTCTTGTGTCAGTAGAAGATATACTGTTTGTCTTTTTAGTTATGCAGGGTGTAATCACAACAACCACTTCTTTTCCCTAGGATCTATAGATCAGTGGATTTCTTTCCTCAATCAGTTGACTCATAACTACATATACGGCTCTGTTACAACCTTCGTCTCTGTTTTTTTTTAATCATACAGCAGAAGCTTATTGAATGTAATATGCAAGAAGCAAACTCCACAATAAGAAATGTCTTTAACAGAAACAAACTTGGGTTTTGGCACTTCAATTTCTTTCCATCACTACCACAGATATTGTTAGGTAAAAAGTTTGGGGAGTTAATTTTATATTTTGGAGGGACCACTTTTTCCCTTACATATAGCACTTTAATATCCACATTGGCTTCTGAATCCAGTGCAATTACTAATGAATGAATCAAATAACAGGATCTTGCATCACTGTAAAACTTGCACCCTGGTGCTTGGAGCCCCTCTTAATCTAGACAGCTCTCTTCCTCTCAGACAACTTCAAATGACCAGGTAGGATGAATAGGTCCCATACATGCTGTCCCATCAGCTCTTTCTGTTTTCCCTGTCTCAGCCTGCATTTAGGATTAATTCCTTCAGAGGATGGAGCTAAAAATGGTCCTTGGAAGTTAACTTGATTTTTAGTGGCATGGTTTGCTTTTAATTCAGATCCCAGCTCAATTTTGTACATATTCAGACTTGGTCTACAAGCTGTTAAGTTCAGGAAAAGTTTCTGTGATTGCTGCTTTGATTCTTCCCTGCAGTTGGAACACATGAGCAGTGTTTCACTTTGCAGCTTCCTTACTATCCAGAAAGGAAATTAACTTTCCCTGATTTAAGATCCTTTTAGACCTGCCTGTCTTTTGCTGCTGGAGTGGTTCCAGTAGGACTTTCAGCGGCTGCAGGTGTGGGTGCTAAAGTAAAAATCCTATTTAGTTCCAGCAGCAAAGGGAAGTGGAGGGAGGAGTGGAAGAAGGCAGCAGGCAGCCCTGGCTGTATCTCCTGTGAGGCTAGTTTTGGGAATTAGCTTTTTGCATCCCATAAAATCTAGTCCCAGAAGCCACATGCAGATGGAGAAGAGGAGCAAAGAGGCTGAGCTACAGATCCTCGGGCTTGCAGAAGGGCAGGGTGTGTCCTGGGGAGATCCCTCCTTGGACACCTTGACTTTCTGCAGGTGTCCAGGTCCTGTTTCCTGTAACAGGGAAAAGGAAAGCTTCACCCCAGATCCAGCAGCACCAGTAAAATTGGCAACTGCTTGGACTAATGCAGGTTTTTGTGCTGGAGACTGCTCAGATTTCTGCCAGCCTTCGGGAACAGCAGGGATGAAAATGCAGCCCTGGATTGGCATGATGGGAAGCCCACGGGGCGCAGAACGAGCACAAGGGGCTAATTGCAGAATCAGAATAATTTGAATATATATGTGCTGATTTGCGCTCACCTTCAGCTAATGCTTAGGGGGCGTTTGGGTCAGTGTTCCCCAAGTTTAGGGTCAGGGTTTGGTGAGGGAAAGCTTCCCTGAGCCCTATTTCAAAAACACAGAAGAGTGCAGGAATAAAGACCTTTAAAAAATGAACCTCTTTCCCAAAATGCAGTACGGCAGAGCCTGAGCAGTTATTAAAATAACAAACCCTTTCATTTACTACATTCAAGCATGTTCAGGGTAATTTTTCTGCAAAAGTGGCTTGCATACAAATATTTTTAACAAGGTAAATATATAATCTTACAATAATAGCTCCTAATTTTTCTGTTAAGCTGATTGCTGGGGGAGCACTGTGAACTGGTTCTGACAGGTCAGAGGCAATGTCTGTTTGCTTTTATTTTTGGGAGTAATTTGCTGGCACTGATTCACAGCCATGAGGCACAGGCTGCAGGTGTGGCTCCAACACGTAGGGGTATTGTTCAAATAAAACTGTTAGATAGCAAGTATCCAGAGGCAGGGGAAACACAACAGTTTCTTTCTGGCATGAATTCCTTAAATAAGGGATCACATGGAAAATAGGAAGTGAGGGCAACACTTCGTGGATGTCTTGTAAACACTCGACTTGTCTGTTTCAACATATCAAGAGCCCAGTCCTGCAGCCTTAACCATCAATTGCACATGGACTTCTTCAAGAGAACAAGAACAGACTGTAAAGTATTTCTCCAACATTAAATTCATTTAAAGGAGAACACAAATATTTCTGCTCAACGCTGTATTTAGAGACTATTTACAAACTCCGAGGACTCCCTTCGCTGAGCTTTGCCGTGTGTGTTTGATCAACTGCTGTATGAACCACAAGATCAGTTTTCACTGGGGGAAATAGTGTTATTATTCTTACATTTTGCTCCAGACTTGACAGTGTTCCCATTTTCACAGGAAACTGCCTGAGTTACCCAGATGTGGGCTAGCAGCCCTGTGTCGGGTTGCACTAGTGCGGCACCCACCAGCAGTTGCTGAGCTGGCTGATTTTAGCTCGTAAGGTGTGGGGCGTTTACATGTTTTTCCTCCACCTCAAAATCAGAGATTTTGCCAAAAATGTCAACAGTAGTGAAATCTGGAAGAGGTGGGAGGGAAAAAAAATATCATTAAAAAATAAGAACAGAAGAAAGTAAGAGCAGAAGGAAGCAGCCCTGATGGACAGGTTGATTTTCTGCTAGATTTTCTGCCTTGCTGAGAGGAAAAGCATATTCAAGGTTTATTTTTCCACTAGTTCAGAAGCAGATCAGTGTGGAAAAACCGAAGTGCCTGGATTGGGCACCTACAGCCAGAGGAGATGCACTCAAGCATCTGCTGAGCAAAGGCAGTTCAAAACCCAAATCTTCCACCTGTATTGGGGTGGGAGTGTGAGGACTGCACTTGCCATGGCAGGGAATTGGAGAAGGAGCAGAAGACTCCTTGCCTTCCCCTCCCAGCACACACACCACCGCCTCCTAATTTCCATGACAAATGCTCCGTGCATACCCTTTGTTTGCACAGTCATTTAGACATTCACAATTAGAGCTACCTTTCACCATCCAGTCCCCATGTTCATGAAAAAAAGGATGATGATGATGTCGGAAGGAAAAAAATTGTCGTCTCCTGGTTTCCTAGACCCAGGCCATGTGTTTGGCTGGCTTTATGCCTGCTAACGAGTCAACCAGATTGACTGAATCAATGGTGCCAGTGAGGATGGAGTTTGTTCGCCTGCAGATTTTCCGCAAATGGCTTCTTCTGCTTTCCTGGTTTCCCAGGCAGTGTTGGGGACAAGCTCCATGTACAAATTCCATGAACAATGGCTTCGTAGAGTCATAGAGTCATTTAGGTGGAAAAAAATCTTTTAAGATCATCAAGTCCAACCATTGCAGTAGGGTATTTGCTCAGAAAACTCCTGAAGCAGGGAAGGAGCATGGCACTCAATTTGAGGAGTAACATCAGAGGGAGCAGGGATGGAAAAGCCAGCAGCCTGCAGTGACACACTGAGGTGCCTCATTGTGTCCAGCCTCAGCACGTTGAAGGGGTTGGCTGGGCTCATCCTTCCTGATGCAGGACGGACATCCAGGCATCGGATGCCATGAGCGTGGGTCCCTCTGCATGATGAACTGTGGGGATATTATCACTTTGTTTCGGAGAGCCCTCCTCATGTTTTCACTTGGCAGAGGCTCAGATCAGTCACTACAGTAGTCTGCCAGAAATAGGAGCCAACTTCCATATAAGAGCAAGCCGTGGAGGCAGGAGTCGGTGCCGGCCGGCCGGTGGGGTGCTGCCGAGGCCCTGGTCTGTGCCGTGGGTGTGGAGGGAGGTTCAGCACCTGATTCACATTAGCCCAGCTGTGGGAAACCGCAGCAACACCCGCTCCAGTGCCTCGCTGCTAAATCCAGCCGTCTGTACTTACATGAAATCCTTTCTGTTCTTTCTAACTGCTTTCTTTTCCAGGAGGGGAGAAAATTCTCTTTGCAGAGTGTATATATTTGTTTTGAAAACGTCTAAGCAATGTTCCTCTTGTGTTGTGTATGAAATGTGCTGTATTCTACAATGTGCATGCTTAAAATAATGGCTGTTCTCAGTCACACTTGGGATAATTGATAAGAATAACTTGAATTTTTAATCTTGGGTTTAAGCTTTCGTATTTATTTTGTCTTTGCAAAATAAGATGTAAAGAGACGGGGAAAGCGAGCGGGTGCGGGGAGGGGAAAGGGGCTTAACATTGCAAAATGAGAACTGTCAAGCTGACTGTGCTGCTGTTCTTGGACAATGATGAGCATTTTCTCATAGAAGGTTTTTGAATGTTTTCTCTTTTATACTTGCTGCAGAATGCAGTGCGTCATAATCTTAGTCTTCACAAGTGTTTTGTGCGAGTAGAAAACGTTAAAGGGGCAGTATGGACAGTGGATGAACTAGAGTTCCAAAAACGAAGGCCACAAAAGATCAGTGGGTATGTCCACCATGTTTGAACTTCTTAGCCTAGCTCGGATCATGCTTACAGTTTAACGTAGAGGCTTTTGGCTGCTAGCTGGTGTTAGACCAACCACAGGTGGTTTCGCATTGTCTCAGTTAAGGGAAACCAAGACAAACATCTCATCACTACTGTTTGTATGCCCACCAGTACCCTGACCCTGCTTGCTTGGTGTTTGTTGCATCACATGCTAGTAGCTTTTAGGTGGCAATGCATATTAACCCTCACAAACCATTTGCTTATGCTTATTGCATTTTATTTTCTTTTTCCTTTTCCCTGTATTTGATGTCTGTTCTGTCCCCGATCCCGTGTCCCTTTGTTTCCACTTCATCTCCTTTGCTGCTGCTCTTGTCCCAGGGTGCCATTCGCACCAACCTCTCACTGCATAAGTGCTTTATCAGAGTAGAGGATGAGTTTGGGTCCTTTTGGACTGTTGATGATGAAGAGTTTAAACGTGGCCGTCATATTCAACGAGGCCGTCCTCGAAAATACTGCCCTGATGAAAACTTTGGCGAGCTTGTTGCACAGTAAGAGCTTTTACTTGCTTTAATTTTTTTTTTCTGCTGTTGCTTTGCTTTGCATGATTTACCCATCTCATGTAGACTTGCATTTCACGAAATAGTGACATCACCTTTGCTGCTAAAGAAACTAAATTTTTGGTCGTTATGTGTATTTTGTGTGTCCTACTCTGATAATCCAAATGCCTGTAGTAATAACTCTACTGTGACATGTTTGTTAAAGCATTTATTTATAGAGCAATGTAGACTAAGATAATTATCCGCGCTAGCGCAGATATGCTGCTGTAGACGTGTCAGGAAGACAGATATATGCCAGGAAAGGCTTCAGATAAGTTTTAATTCTGATATTTTCCTTTGCTTTCAATTGTATGCTTTGTTTTGCAACTCTTAATCAGAAAGAGTAAGGTACTTACAAGACAGAAATGCTGAATTCACTTTAAAGAGTTTGAAAATGCAGTGAGACCGGCTGTAAAGATGATAATGAACAGGCCATCCTGTGCCTACAACAACCCTGCACCAATATTCCTGGGGCTCCCAAAGTGAATTTCTTTGACCTTTGCTTGAAGGCCATTTCTCCAGGACAACTGATCCTTGCTGGTTCCTCTGCAAGGGTCTCAGTTAAGACTCTGCTCACCATGATTTATTCCCACATGAAAAAAATAAAAATATGCCCAGTGAGCGATAAAACTTATGGGAGATTTTTTGCATTGGCACTTTTAACCCAGTTTCTATTTTGTGTTTCTTTTAATTTTATTTTTCCCCTCTGGTGGAACCAGTGATATTTAGATGCCTCCTGAAGGGAGAGTGGATATGCTCAGCATTCATATTCCTCAAATCTGGCCCCTTACGTAAAGTCAACTAAAATAGGGGTCCAGTGTGGCGCATCAGAATATTTTTTATTCAGAGAGCCTTTAGGGCAGTGTGGTGGTTTGCGTGGGCCTCCTGCCCTTGCCGCCTCCGTGCCCACAGACTGTTTGGGGCGATGGTGTGGGCAGCCCCTCGCCGTGGCCACTGCCCGTTTGCCTGGCAAGAAATAACACGGCTCAGATCCTCTCTCACCACGGCCCCCGCTGTGCTGGGAGAGACTGTGCTGCCAGCGACTTGGAGAGTAATTTGGATGAAGCACTATTTAAAATGTCCCGTGATGCTTTTGATCGTTGCCTCCTCACGGTGGACCTTTACGTGGTAACTGCCTCCCAGACATGATGAAAATGGGAGGATTTCTCCTGAATGCAGCTAAAATGAGCAGAGATGCCAAGATGTGCTACTAACGCAGGCTAGTAGAACACATGGCGAGGTAACGTTGAGAGATAATGATGTTCCTTATTTAGTAAAGGCAAACATGATAACCATAGCTGAAAACTCAGATAATTTCTTTAAATTAAAAAAAAAAAGAGAAACGAAAGAGAACTCATGGAAAACCAGTCTCAGCTCTAGTTTTCTGGTGTGGGAGGAAGCATTACATGCTTGAAACAGTCGCACAGAAGTTGGTTGCATTTAACTCTCCTTTTTATGTTTCTCTTATGCAGTAACCCTTCTCTTATTAAAAACATACAGACCAGCCACACCTACTGCACACCTCTCAATGCTGCTTTACAGGTAAGATTAATGACTGTAGCAAATATGCAACAGAGGCGTGTGTCTTCCCCACTCATTTCAAAATATATTAGCCTTGCTCTAATTAGATATTAAATTTTAATTCCGTTAAACTTTTTTCTTAAGTGCATAAAGCATCATAGTCCCTGGAGGCAAACACATATCAGGCTGCTTCAGCATTAGCTAGATGCTTAGCATTTTGAATATTGTGGCAAAAAAATTAAAAGTTCACTTATTAATATTTATCAGCAGTATCATAATTTCCATCCTCTTATTTCAGAATTTCACTTGAGGCAAAAATACCACAAGTGTAATTACTCTAGCACAGCTATTAATGTGCTGAATGATAGGATACTGCGGCACGTGACCTTCTATTGTTCATGGCTTTAAAGAGAAAGCAGATCATTTTTCCCCCTTTTCTTTTAAGGGCTATTTTTGCATATCTTCCTATTGTTGGTAAAAAATAAACGGTGCAATTCCTATAGAAAAAAAAAAGATAATTTTTATTGGTTTAAGCTGTAATTGTAAGACAAAAATTCTGTTTTTTCACAATGCAGAAATATACAAAGTGTCAGTGCACAGTTAATAACTTGAAACCTAAAAATGTGCATTTCTCCAGCCCTTTTTCAAGTGCTCTTTTTACCCTCTCAACAAATTCCTGAGTCTAGCTCAAAAACTCCAAGTCAAGTCACTATTTGCTGTATAAACCTCAGAGATACAAATGCATTACCGTACCCTGGATTTGCAGTGGGGTCTGTGGGTCTGTGTGTGGGTTCAAACCTGTTTTATATGGTGTGAACTAATCCAGGAGGCAACACCCTGGTTGGTTGTTGGGAGTTGCTTCTCGAGAAGTTCACTGATGGCCATGGGTATTTGCTTGGGCAATCATGTTTTATGGAAGGTTTAGAAGACTTCTTTTTTTGCAACCAAGAAAGATTATTTGGAGAGAAATGATGTTCTGCCTTTCTTCTCAATATTTGAGTTTATGCATTAACTCCTGGAAAGCCAAGGAAAGCATGTTTAAACGAAGCAACTGTAAATACCATTCATTAGTAACTTATTTTCCCTTGAGTCTTGTGAAGTGTGATTTTTAAAGACTGCTTTGTCTCCTGAACAGTATTAAGATTACAAGCACATTTTACATTCATGAGGCTGAAAGGCAAAAATGAAATGATCCTGCATTTCTTCACATTGTTAACTATGTGACTAATTTCAATTAATATGCTTATCATATGGAACTGTTCGTGTTTTATTTCTGAAACACGTGTCATTGTCGTCATCTCCATCCATTCTTGTCTTTTGTGATAACCTCCAAACTGTTTCCATTCCCCTCTTTTCCTGGAAGAGCCACGTCCTCTTGCTCCCCCATAGCATCGTATGTGCTGAGAGAGGAACCTGGGCCCAATTTGCTACCGCTGTGGTCCCTCTAATAAATGGGGGTGAACAGTAATAATTTCACTGAGGCAGGTTCTCTTTTAGGGTGAAAATACAGCATCAGGTTCCTCACTTCTCTCCTCGTCATTGGATTTTGGAGGCAAAATCCCAGTGGGTGCTCTGGTGCTGCTGGGGGGCTGGAGGAAGCCGTGAGGGTGGTGACTGCCATGTGGGTGGTTTGGACCTTGGGCAATGAATTCCTCTGGGACACAAGGACTCTTTACCTGCCAGTGCCTACATTCAGTCTAATTAATAATTAATAAGCAGTGTTCCCCCAGATTTTGTGGGCATCTAGGAAGACCTGCTCCTTGAACATCCCTTTGAGCACCACAGCCGCCTCTCCGCTGGCCAGGGAATGTACAGGGGACTGTGTGCTGCTAGGCTGTGGTTTCTTTTCCTGTGGGGTGGCAGAGCTGCCTCTCTCCTTCACCCAGACCCCTCTGACATCTCCTCTGTCTGTTTTCCCTCACGGCCAGGGAGAAGAAGCAGCTCTCTCCCCCCTCTGTCTGTGGAAGGTACGGGGACTTCTGCTCTCACCAGTGCTCTCTCTTCCCAGCGGGTCAACAGGGGCTCCCAAAACATCCCCCTCCCCTATTACTATCTTCATAGCAGATACTCCTTGTGTCCCACCTCTCCCCCAGTAAATTGCTTTACTGCAATTACAAGTTATCACTGTGGGTGAAGAACTTGAGTCATTATTTTGCCAAGTGCAGGAAATGTGAACCGTTTTTCGCATCCCCTAATCACAATGAGTTTGCCGGTTGTTGAATCAAGAAGATAAAAATAATCCTCCCCGTCAGAATAGCTTTTGTAATCACGTGTGACACATAGGCTACACATAGAGAGGTCAACATAAGGAAGAATAAAAGGGGTTGTGCTCCTGAAGATGTTGTAGTGAGGGCTGGTCCTGCCCTCCCTTCCCATCCTGTCTCCCTCCACCCTGTCTCTGGCTGTGCTTGCCTGGGAAGAACTGCTGGCTCGGCAACAAGCGAGGAGTTTTGTCCCACGAATTAGGAGCAGGCTGAGAGCATTTGGTTTGCATGGATTCCCCTCCCACAGGCAGGGTTTGCATCATGCAGACCCAGGCTGATGGATTTTTTTGCTCGGCCACTGCAGCCAGCTGACCTCCCCCAGGAGAAGGTCAAACACTGCCGAGCCAGCGCCTGTGGTTCTCTGTCGCGGACACAGCTCAGAGAGCCATGGATGATGTCAGCTGGATCTGGCTAGGATGGGTGAAATGGTTAAATGTCCTTCCAGTCCCTGAGCACTACAGCCTCAGACAGCCTTGCCTCCCATCCCCATGCCTCTCATTCCAGTACCTCCCATCCCCACCAAACACTGGGCTCCTCCGGGGCTTGGGGTTTCTACGCTCCCACCGCTGCTGCGCCGGACACAGGACTGTGCCATCAACATGAGCTAATGCTGACACACAGTAAATATTAGCAGGCAGAATGGTGGGAATCAGAAGCAAAATATTTAACAGTTCATTCTCTTCCTACAAAGATTTCCATTTAGAAAGTTAACTCCAGTGTGCCTCTGCACAGTGTTTCTTTATAACAAGGAAAGATGGAAATAAAATGGTAAGATCTGTAATAGCTGAGGTAAGAGCTGAGTTGCTGAGATTTAAAAAATTCCACATGGACTGATTCAGCTCTCAGGTATATCAGTGAACTCAGACTGATCCAGTTAGTGCTAACTGCAGCCTCACACGTGTGTCCCAAGGAAAACCAAACTTGGTGATGCTGCGCTCCTGCTTGGTGCCTGCTCACTCCAGTGGGAAGGAGTTATCAGCTGAGCCAGTTCTAATTTTTTCCCAATTTCATTAAAAACAAAACCCAAACCTAAGCCACAAAAAATACGCCAAAGCCCCAAACATAATTTTGCAAAGAGAAAATAGGGAAAGGACGTTTTTTTTTTCCAGGGGGTGTAATTGCAAATAGGGAATGGAAAGCTCCGTCCTCTCACAAACCAATACAGCTATGAATGCTTAAACCCAGATGAAATGATGTTAAATTTCCCTTGATGGAATCAGGGTAATACGTATCAGAAAGCACAATATTTAAAAAACCCCCGTAATTGCAAATAATGTAAATGTGCAGAACATTTTGGAAGAAGTGAGCATGTTGTGCAATGTATAAAGACGTTAATCATGTGTCTTCATGGATTTGTTTGTGTCCTTGGCAGGCTTCAATGGCTGAGAACAGTATACCTCTATACACTACTGCTTCCATGGGAAATCCCACTCTGGGCAATTTAGCCAGTGCGATGAGGGAAGAGCTCAATGGTGCAATGGAGCATACGAACAGTAACGGGAGTGACAGCAGTCCAGGACGTTCCCCTATGCAAGCGATGTGAGTACGGCACAGGCGCACGCCTGCTCTAGGTGTTGTCTTACCATCTGCTCAAGTGTGACTCTGGAGACCTTCCTGGTTCTTTCTCGAGGTTCATGGATGTAGCAGCAAGACCAGACCTCTCCATCTGAGGACATGATTGGGGTGGTTAGAACATAAAAGAGCCATTTACTGGTTTCCACATAAAACTGATCAGCTCAACCCAGCCTAACAAGCACACGGGGCTGTAAATTGTTCACTTGTTTACAATTCTCTTCTTTAAACCTTGCAAAACCTCACAGGCAACTATGTTTCTTGGAGAAAAAAAATGTGCTTTCTCTCCCCTTCGGTCCACACGATGAGCACGGCCAGTGGGGCAGAGCTGGGAAATGGGCTTGTTTGGCAGGTCCAAAAAAAACCACTGAACGCACAACGGTCTTGCTAAGCATTAACGTGAAGGTCCGTGTGATTTATAGATTGCTCTTAAAATATCAAAAGGAGAATTAATAGGGGCATTATAGCAACAGACGGCAGTGTAATGAGTGCGCCTATAACCACATGAAGTGACGGGGGCTCGCTGTCCCTGCTCAGTGCGAGCAGCACCCGGGCAGCGAGCTGGCGCAGGAAAGGGTAAGGCAGGAAGGGTGTGATGCCCCGATGGGCGTGTGCAGTATTTATGGGGTGATGGAGTGAGTTTGCAAAGCTGTAAACTCCCCCCTCCCCTCAGCTTACACACCGGGTAATTGGCGGCTGGTGAGGAAGCCAGAGTTTATAAGTCCTGTCGTTCTCCCAAAACTCGGCGGAGCAGTTGGATACCTGTGAGTGACCGTGCTCAGGAGCTGCACTGCCTGTCTTCCCCCTGCTCCTTAAAACAGGCTGTAAAATTACTGGCTGCCTTGCCATGGCTCACATTACACATTAAAAAGGGAACTAATTTGTAGTCTTTTACTTCAAAGTAATTTGAATAAGGGATTTACAAAAGTAAGTCTAAATCAAAAAGTAGAAAAAACATTAACCTAATACCACGGTAGTAATTAGTTGTGAAACTAATTAGCATTTAATGGCAAAAAAGTTTCCCACCTGCATAATGTGTTGTCAGAGGGGAGGGGGCACGAAGGAATCTGAGGCTCTGGATACTTTGATATTGCAGCATTTTAAATCAGTGCACAAAGTGCTTTGAAAAAAAAATCTTTAAAGATGGCAACATTCATTTTTAATTAATAATTAATTTAAACATTGTCTTTTACCATTTACTTCAAAACATTCAAATAATGTGTTTAGCTTTTCCAGTGATTGTTTGTGCAGTATTAATTATCTCTCCCAGAGTAACGTTGCATGACACACTTTCCGTCTCTCACAGACGGATTCATCTCGAGGCAGTTTTAGTCACAATTCGTTATCCTCTGCCCGTGACCACGCAGGGCCGGCGTGAAGGAGGAGTGGAGGGACATGGCTTCTCTCCAGAAACAAGACTTCTCCCAAGGGTTTCTCCTGGCCTAACAGACAGGGATGAATGTTTATGATGTTGCGTTAATCCAAGTAATTATTTTTTTGCAAGTTCAAGGCTAGTGCAGTTCATGCACTTCTCATTTCACCTAAGGTTTCCTTGTCTTTGAAGAGACTGTGAGGAGGGAAAAATAACCGAGTTGAAACAGGCTAGGACATCTTCCAGAACTGTGCATAGCTGTGGCCTTTGTTGCACTTAATAATCATCTCTTAGCACATTGATACCAAGGTGAGGGGCACAGAACAAATACTGGAGAGAGAGGAGGTCAGGGGGAGTGATGCCTCATTTTCATTATACACCAGAAAATCCAATTTTCTGTTGTAATATGGAAATGATTGTTTCCTGAGTGTTTTCATTTTCTCAGAATTGATAATATATGTGTTCTCTGCTGAACATTTCTTTTTGCTTAAGTAAAATGTGGCTGGGTGATGTTCCAATACCAGCCTCGGAGCTTCCCCATTATAACGGTGTTTCTAAGTAGTTTGAAGGGATCTAAAGCCAGAGCACCATTCAACTGTCACGGGGTTTACCCTGTTCACTAAACAAAATCACAAGTCAACAGCAAATTTCCATACACTATGAAACCTTTAATTTTTCATGCTCCTGCTTTGTTAACGACATTTTCATTTTTTTTCTCAGAACAGATTTCCTTGTCATAATGCAAATTATTTTTTAAACAATTTCAGTATATTAGAAGGAGTCAAGCTTTAAACTTTATTGTAAGGTTTAAAGGACCTTGTTAACATGACAGCTAAGAAGTCTAACACTTTAGCTGAAGTCTTATTACCACTCATTCGTTTCCTTTTTATGACACATTGAACCACAGCTAGGGTGGGTTTTTTTCCCTTCTCTCTCCCTCCTTTTGAAACACTAGAAAGTAGTCGCATAATTACAGCTTGGGGACATAACACTTTCATCCTGATATGCTCCAAAGGTAGCCACAAAGCAAACTACTCCATGCTGTGTGCACCACCAGAACTCAGTGGCTTTAAACAACAGTCAGCTTTATTAAAAACTCCTCTGTTCCCAGAGTGGACAAACAAAAGAATTACTCAGATGTGAAAAGAAGGGGAATCTGTGTTCAGCAAGGTTATTTATTGTTAACCCCTTCTGGAGTCTTGGGCATCTACTTAAAAGGAATGTGCTGAATTTCTGCTGCTATAAAAACAGAAACGGGAAACCCTTTCTTTTCTTTTCCTTATTCCCCCCACCGCTTTCTTTTTTTCTTTTTTACTAACCCAGCATTTGCCTTTTCTGTAATTCATCAGGCTGAATTCTTTAGTCTCTAAAGGAAGTTTTCCTTCCCCAGTTTGGGGGTTTGGTGAGGTGGTACATAGAGATTTAGACTTACTTGAGAGGATACAAAAGTCTCCCTTTGCCTTTGAGATTATTTAAGCTTATTTATTTCTGTTGCTCAGAAATGTTTGAGCAAAATCACAGATTTGTGAAGGTTTCTTCCTCACATGCCATTTTGTGGTTACAGCTGACAGAGTACACAAGGAGCTGAATTTTTTGGTGTTGTTTTCCTTGCAGCTCTCTCCCTGGGGGGGTGCATTACCCAGATAGCCTTGTCATTTGGGGGATGGAGGTTTGGCCAAGCTCGCTGTCTGATGTTTGTGCAACACGTGAAGTGCAGGAGGAGGATGGTGTGGCTCTGCTCCCTGTGGCTTTGTCTCGCCTGGGGTCGAGCAGCCCTTTTCATAACTTGGTGCTTGCTTCTCACACCTCAAGTTTTGTTTTTTGACTTCTGGGAATCACACCAAACCTCAAAGAGAACCTCAGTTAAAACCACCTGCTTTCACCTGCTTTCATAACAAAACCAGAAGAGAGGCAGAGTTTGCTTTGGAAAGATTTGGGGACTTTAAAATGAGCTTTCACAGATTTTGAATGGTTGTGAATGCAATGAGCACCTGTCTTAACAGCTGGCACCTGAGGTGGTGGGGATGTGTTGGGGCACTGGGCAGCCTTTGGAGGAACTTCAGTCCATGTGCCAAGGCCACCTCCCCTGCACGTGATATGTGCTCTCCTCTGCCCTTTGAAAATTTCCCATCTGTGTTTTCAAAAATAGTACTTTAAAAAAATAAATCAGCCCAGCAACAGCATCAAAACCAGAAAGCAAAAAAGCAAGACTTTGACATTAAAACAGCAATAAAAAAGATCACTGCCATAGAGGCCGTGAAGCACAGGCTTTATCAGGCTCTCTGTGCAGCCACTCTTTCCCTGTTTTTCTTCTGTTTTTCATTTCATGTTTTCTCCCAAGTGAGGGGCCCCACAGCCTATTCATAATGTAAGTTTTTCAAGTTGCAGATAGTCAGCATGGTTTAATGTTTGCTGGGACCACGAGATGCAGGGAGGGATAGCACATGAACACCTCTGACATGACAGTCTGCTTGCAAGATATATGCTTATGCCACTTCTTAACCTCTGATACTTTCATTGTCTCCTCCCAGTCTTTTTTTTACCTCTCCTTTTTCACTAGTTAGGTCTAAACTGTATGAGCAATGCTCTCTGTGTAATTTTTGCAAAAACTCTGTGACATGCAGAGGAACCTCTTTGCTCCCAGATATGTGTTGATAGGACACATACTAGTGAATTTGAAGGGAAAAGACTTATGTACATGGACACTGCATCACATCTCCCCACTGTTCCTTTGTTGGATGAGTCAGAAGGTGCAGTTAATACTTAAGTATTGATCCAGCACTTTACAACTCAAGAAGCTGAAACATGCAGGGACTTGAAAGGCATTCGCAGCTCACGTTAAAAATGTCTGTAGTCAGCAAGTTAGATGCTTCCTAAACTGATCCAGGCTCAAACCAAAATAAATAAATAGGGTGCAAGGGTACAACTGGCTCACTCAGAGTAGACAGAATTACCTTTGGTTTGTCCATGGATGCTGAGTACATTTTCTCTGTGCAGTGATTTATCCTCGCTGTCTGTGCATGCAGCAGAGTACAAACAGTGTTGTCCTTCTTATCCACACAAAACATAAAATACAGTGCAGCTATTTTAAATCATTCATTTTAAAACAAAACTGTTCAAGCGTAGAAAAAGTTCTTACATGGAAGGTTTGTGTGCTTCAGGTTGTGTTTCCATGTTGCCTATGTGAAAGGGTTAAATCAGCCTGCACAGCATAAAAACGAGTCTTGGAGCTGGATATCAACTCAATGAGAGACAGAGTGGGACTTGAACTCATTAACACTTTATTTTAAGGGATTGCCTACAACATCAATTATTTAGGAAGCAAACAGGGTCTCCATCGCTGTGTCACATTATTAATACTTGGTAATGTCAATAAAATCCTGCTTTCCTATAAAGTCCCACCAACAAGACACTATTGACTCACATGGCTATTTTACATTTCAAAAGCTGCCTAACAAAAAAAAAAAAAAAGGAAGAGAGAGTTAAAAAAAAGGTAATTTGTATTTGTATAGGATTTGTTGTAAATATGATTTACGAACAACACTTTTCAATTGTTATCGTACCCGTTTTGAATGACCAAGCCCCATTCCCCTGCGGGTTATTCATGTGCTTTGCTGTAATGAGAAATTTGGCAGATCTCATCTCTTTAGTACATCCTTGTGCCCACCGTGAGCTGGGGATCATGTTCTGCCTTGTTTACAGCTGACAGTGTTATTATTCTCGTTAGGACTGTGCTTTCTTATCATATTGTTGTGTTGAGCGAGCCTTTTCCTCTCTGTTTGTGTTTCCTGGCAGGGCTTTTCTTCCCTTATTGACAGTTTGTAAAAATATGCATTAATTTGGAGTTTAAAGCATGTATCATGGTGTCTCTTTGCTGTGTTTGCTTGAAGTTGATTAATGATAGAACCTCACTTGGGGTCGTCCTCTGGAGAGTTGTCTCACAGGTTCTGCATGTTAACGAGAGACGCTGCACACACAGCGAGCGATGATTAGCCCAGCCTGGCGGGCTGGCAGGCCGCTGCTTTCCCATCCGGATGCTTATTCCGCTTATTTATCCAAAGATCATATTAACTTAATGTGTCAGCTGAGAGCGTTTTCTCTTGATCCCAAGACGGAAACCCTATCGAGGTGCTCCTCCCAGAGTGTTTTCCCGGGGAAGCTGAGTGCTGCCCGCCTGGCGTAGCCTTCATAGAATCTTAGAGTCATTAAGCTTGGAAAAGGGCTCTTAAGATCATCAAGTCCAGCCATTAACCCAGCACTGCCAAGCCCACCCCTAAAAACCATGTCCCTAAGTGCCACATCCATGTGTTTTCTTAACACTTCCATGGATAGTGACCGCACCACTGCCCTGGGAAGCCTGTTCCAATGTTTGACCACTCTTTCAGTGAGGAAATTTTTCTTAATATCCAGTCTAAAGCTCCCCTGGTGCAACTTGAGGATATTTACTCTTGTTCTGTCAATGGCTACCTGGGAGAAAGTGCTTTGCTTGGCTTCCGTGGCCAGTGCAGAAGTTAAGGGACTCCTTCTTGGTGACCTGGAGCTCTTAGACTGGTCCCACCCAGCCTGAAACCCCCAAACTACCTTTCTCCCCAACCTACCTGTGCTGTCAAAACCATTTTTTAACAAGCAGTTTGCTGATTGACCATCTCTTTGTTTTCCCAGGCACCCCGTGCATGTCAAAGAAGAACCATTAGACCCAGATGAAAATGAAGGCCCTCTATCCTTAGTGACAACAGCCAACCACAGTCCAGATTTCGATCACGACAGAGATTATGAAGATGAACCTGTAAATGAGGACATAGAATGAGTATGTCTGACATCGTTACCCTGAGAATGAAGATTGGAAGAACACGTCAAACTTAGCTGTGAAATCTCTCCATTATTGTACAGTCTGGAGAATTCTCAGTCCACTTTGACAACTATGAAATATGTTAACTCTTAGTGCCATCAAGTATCCCATTTGGGAGTATTTTTGATTTTTCTACTTTTTGTTGAAAAAAGGAATTTGTACTCTGTGCATTGGATGGACTTGTTTGGTACTTGGGATTTTCCTCTCTTACAGTCAACATCAGTGTTGTAAATTTGCTAAACTGATTCACTTGCATTTAGCAGCCAGCTGTGGACTGCAGGTCCTGCCAATTTTGGACACTTGAGGACATCAAACTGAGCATGTACACCTGAACTGCAGATCAAGTCTTTGCCCAGATTTTAAGGATTCCAATGGACAACATATTTGCACAGTACTGCATGTTGATTATCACTGCCTTTACTCCATTTTTTTTGTTTGTTTTTTGGTTGGTTTCTTTTTTTTTTTTTTTTGCTTCCATTTGGGATGGGGAAGGCCTGTGTGTGCACGTGTGTGGGTATGTGTGTGTGCGTGTGAGCGTGTATATCGGGGAGGGGTTCAAAGAAAAAATTATCCCAAACTTTTTAATGTATTGCTTTTATTCCCCCGCCCCACTTCTCCTCTACCATTTTAAGTTCTGACCTCAGGCCTCATCTGGGCCCAGGGCCTCTCGGAGGCTTCAACGTTTTCTGTACTTTGTGATGAATGTTAATAGGTGTTTTTATTATACGAAGCTGAATGTCATTGAATTGTTTGTAGTTTTTTCTGTCATTCATTCCAGTTTCCTTCAGATGCCACCATGTTTTCTTTATCTATGGAAAACATTCCATTTCGGTGTCTCCTTTTTTGTTGTTGTTGTTTTTTGAAAAGGTCCCAAATGCTGCACGATACATGTGGAAGGGTTGTCCAACGGAGAGAGAGGAACGAAGTACTGCAAGAATGAGAATGAATGACAGATGAACATAGAAACACTGTAGGAAGCAACACAGATTCATTCCACAAAGCAGTATTTTTAATATATTTTTGTTTTGTTTGGGTTTTTTGATTTCTTTTCCTTTTTTTTTTTTTGGCAGCAACGGTGAATATTAGCAAATGCCACAAAACTGAACAGCACAAAGAAATATATGCAGCACCAACAGAGTTCACTTTTAGTAGAGAATGAATAGTACAGTGGCAGGTTCTCGGTTGTTTAACACGAGTTCTTAATGGGTCAACAAATCTTTCTGGAATATCTGAGATTACCGAGATGGGCACCTATACATTTATTATTACAATCTTTTTTTTTTTTTTTTTTTTTTAGTATTTTTGCATTTGCATTTGCAAATAGTGGTTGGAAAGATGACTTCATTAAATTGTTATTGTATGTGGGTGATGTTTCACGGTTAAACATCAGTTCAGGATTGCTTGGTGGCATTAATCTGTTTGAATACAAATTAGATTTCAGATTGAACTTGTTACGGGAGTTAATAAGGACGGAGCCCCACTAATGCTAAAGTGTTAATTTTCAGCTGTGCAAATCCAGTACTGCAGTTACGATTGTTATGCAATATTACACCAGCCAGTATGGAAACCTCGCCGTAGGAGACGGGAGAGCCAGGAGAGAATTCGCGCCGGGGCTTGTTAGGGCAAAACTGGCAAAGCTCTGCGAAGCAAACACGACATACAAAATCTGTTGCGATAGGTCAGTAAACCTCGGTCACCAAACACCTACACGTTTGCATTCTGCAACCACTTTTCTGTCACTCATTTATTTATGTAGGACTGTAGCTTTTTTTTTTTTTTTTTTATTATTTCAAAAAGCCTTTCAGAGCTTAATTTATATTCTTCTTTGAACCTTTTTTTTTTTCCTAAAATTACCAAAGATATTACACAAAGGTAAATTATGTTCTCTGTTATATGCTTTATCTTATGAAGCCAAATATCCTCTTATTGTTGATCAAAGGAGGTTGAAGAATTTAGAGGGAAATGACAAGATGTGGGCTATTGCTAACCTGAGAGGGAAACTGCTCCTTTATTCTAGAAAATTTAGAAGGCCAAGTAGATGTCTGAACCAAAGTTGTTACTTTTTATTTGCAATTCTTTACAGTGACCAAAATGAAAGTCTGTAAAGAGGAATCGAGGAGAGCTTTTGAGGCTAAAACTAGAAATCAGTGTTACTGGTGGAGCTATGAGAAGGGAGCTGGAGAAAGCAAAGACAGTTATTTCACGGAAAATTAGAGTATCAGATAAAGGAGACAGTTTAATAAAACACAGAAGAGAACAGAAAAGCTCCCACAATTTAACTGGACGACATAATAGTATTTCTAGAATTAAAAGAAATAATTTTTTGGTCTTTGGTTCTACAGATTGTGTGCCACTTCTGTTCCGGGACTGTGCTGGGATGACTGCTTTAATTTTGGTTGATCTTGGCACATTTTCTCAGTTTTGTTTAGTTTTTGGTCAGCATTTTTCATAAGGAAATAACACTCCTGTCCACTCATAAGCTTTGGTACAAGAAATTTTATTGGCAGTTACTTTTATAAACCTCAACTCTGCTTTCTGTTTCAAAAAGACAAGGAAAAAAAAAAAAAAAAGAAAAAAAGGGCAGTCTGTGGTCATTTGGAAACATTTTTTTTTTTTTTTATTGGTTTAAATTATATCCAGGCAGCTTCGTGACGTGCCGGCGGTAGCCAGACAGGGATCATGAGAATTGAGCCCTGTGCTTCTAAACTGAGTGGTTTGCTGGTTAGTTCGGTATTCAGAAGGGGGATAAAAATCTGGTAGATTAGTTCATTCTCAGCATGTGTAGCTAGACATGAGTAAAGATAACAGCATGAGAAACTGTTAGTACGCATACCTCAGTCCAAACTGTTAGGGAATGAGTAAATAAAAAATACATTTCACTCAGTTGCACTTAGTTGTATGTCTTGCATGCTTAGTCTAAAGACTGTAGCAAAAATTAAAAAAAATAAAAAAAGAGAAAAAGAAATAAAAAATTAGAGTTTAACATATCTGGCAGGTGTTGCAGCCTTGCAGAAGAACCAACTGAAAATCTCAGGCTTTACATCAAGCAAACTTCACTATGATTTTTACAATTCTGATTCTGTATCCCTTTGGATATACAGTTGCTTCTTTAGGGAGGGGTTTATTATGTTGTACATATATATCCCACTGTGTCTGTGTGAGCCTTTGTCTTTTGGGGGGAGGGTGGGGAGGGAGGAAAAGGTGGAAAGGTCCTTTTTTTAGATATCATTCCTCAAAAGGAATAAATGCAGACCTGTTTGTCAAAACACCTTTTGCTTTTTGTGCAACTGCTTTATATTAACTATACTAAAAAAAAATAGCTTTGAAAAAAAAAACTACTGTATGTAATGGAATTGCAGAATACGCTGCACATGTATTTTATTTAGTTATCCTTGCTTTAAGAATATTGGATGACATTTGCTGACATGTGGGAGAAAATCCCTGACTTTTTTTTCAGCTTTTAAATTGTAACATAGTTGACAGATTTTTTTTTCTCCTGTTATCATTGATCGAAGCATTTTTGTACAGTTTTTGTGTTTAAGCTGGTTTTTTTGATACTTTCCCACCCCTTCTGTTATCTTACCACTGCCTTTTCTGGCTGTCTTAAACAAAGTTCATATATTTGAAAGGAAAAAAAAAAATCGTTTAAAAAAAAAAAATGTTTTTCTCCTGCTGCAGTAAATATTTTGCATGATGAATTCCAGGGTCACACTTTCAAAGTTTATCAGTGAAGTAGTGATTAATAATGGGGAGTGTCAAACTATTGAACTTTTTGTATAAAAAAACAAAAAAAAAACTTTACAAGGTGCCAAGATGTAAAGACAATTTGTTACATGTTTTTTTTCTCAAAGAAAAGCGTACATTATGAAAGTAGTACCATGTATCAGGTAAATCGCTGTCAGGAATGAGAGTCAAAGCCTTCCTTGTCCACAAAAAAAAAAAAAAGTTTGTAAATGTAAAACCTGTTAGGTTTCTGCATTCAACTAGAAGTGAAATGAAAAAAAAAAAATAAATAAAATAAAAATCAAGGCTTATGTAGAACAAGTGACCACAAAAAAAAAAAAAAGACCTTTTTTTGATTCTCACTCGCAAGAGTCCCGCTGCAGGTCCTGCACCTCCCCTCCCCTGGAGCTCAGCTTCAGGAAGAGACCGGGGCAGGGATGCCAGTTCTACAAATATTGCAGATCATTAGATATTTTATATATACACATACATAAATATATATATATATAAAGTTTTTTAAAATAATTTTGAACTATTGTAGTTTTCAGATCGCCAATAATCTCACGTTCATTATAGCATGGGAGAAAAAAAAAACCAAACGTGTTTAAACTCTTTTGGAATCCTTTGGTACCTTTGGTTAATGAACTCAGAGTGATTTTTTTAGATGTTTCAGAAGTCATTTAGTATTCTAGTCTTGCGAGGTGAATTTGCAGTTCAGGACTGCATTTTAATGGGCCCAGAACAGGCAACCAAGTATCTTCTACCCATAAGCCTTGATGAAAATGGTACAGTCCAGACTGTTAGCATGGTGCTTCGTGTGTATGTGCTGCCAGTAACAAGATTTTTTTTTTTTTTTTTTGATAAGGCATAAAAGAAACTCATTCCTTACATCAACTGTAATTCCATCATTCCATGTCTGTTGATACAGACAATAAAAAATGTTGTGTAGTCAGTACTAATTACTGACATTATAGCATTCTCAAATGCAATAAAAATGCTGGTTGTTCACACTGGTAATGCGAGTTGCCATGTCCGAAGTTCTTGTTTTGTTGTTCCCCCTCCCAGTGACCCTGGTGTCACATCCCATGGCCCCAGTGCTGATCCATGGAGCAGCTGGTTGCTCCTCACCCATGTCCCAGCACGTTCATGGACAGTCTCCTGGTGTCCCCAACCACATCTGAGTACAAGACACTTTAATGGGGGTTTCATGGTCAGTCTGGACAAGGCAGTTGGTTGAGGCTTGAGCACAGGTGCCACTGGAAGGAAGACACTGTCATTGAAAGAATTCATCCACTTTTCCAAGGAAGTCCATCACTTTTATCCATTGGGGTCCCAGGGAGTCGATAACTTGTTTTCTCATTGGATTCCACTTCAAATCATGAGGAAGGAGGGGGTTTGAGGCCTCATCCTGCACCTCTTTCCCAGTGCAGTGCTGTAACAGGAATGGCACTGCTGGCTTTGGTAGGAAGGGTTGGGATCACACATTGCACCGCTCTCAAAAGGGGTTTTTGTAGGGTCAGTCCCATGGTGCACAAAACCATGGGGAGCAAGGTCCCAAGTCTCGCTATCACCTGAGACAAACTTTGAAGGAAAAACCCATCTTCTTTATCTTTAGCATAAGCACACATTTATTTTCTTCATCAAGTTTTATAAAGAAAAATAAAATGTTTAATAACTAGCATTAGCAGCAAACTGAAATTTCAGAGGAGAGATTTTTCATGAATAATTCATTAAAATTTCACATCTGCAAGATTAGTCATCCAAATAAAATGCTAATGTCAAAAACATGCACCGTCTATAATATTCTCATCAAGAAATCTTTTTGCATATAATGATAAATGCTTAAATTAGTACAAATGATTTTATAAAAATATTCTATCATAAAATTATACCAGATTACTTTTTTTCGGGGAGGGGGGAATAGTGGGGGGGAGAATCTTTGCACACTCATTATAGTGTGTCTCCAAATGGTATTGACTGGTAGATTTTAATAAAATACAGAAAATAAGATTTGGGTTTGGTTGTGTGTTGCACTTTTATCATTAGTGAGATTTTAGTGAACTGGAGAGGACTTGTGGGATTAAATTTTCCAAAGTCACAGGCAGAGGGGGTTAAGCCAGAAGCTGATGTTTGGTCAGATGCTCTGCATCTGTAAAATGGGGAGAGTCAGCTCCAGATAGGGGAATTTGTCCCTGGATGAGTCCCAGCAGGGCTCTCAGTTTCTCTCTTGGAGGACAATGTGTCCCCACACAAGTCACCAGCAGGCAGGTCAGGGGCTGCAAAGCCATCACAGACGATTTGGGTTGTTTCACCTCCCTGGACATCTCATCCGAAAAAGATGGCTCAGGGACCCAAATGTGTTTTGTCACCTGCCGACTGTCCGTGGCCTCTGGCTTAAGGGGAGCTGCCATGTGCAGGCTGTGCTGGGGAGCTGGCACTGAGCTGAGGAGCAGGACCAGGCTCTTGCCCTCCTGCCCCAGTCTGCTGCCTGGAGCAGCGGATGGGAACCTGGCTCCTGGCCACCTTTTGTATCATCTCTGTATTATTAATCACATTTCTTCTCCCTGGCTGCTCCATCGCAGAACATCACACAGTGCCTTCCTACTCCACCAGCTGGGAAAGACCTTTTCCAGTCAAAACCACTGTTTTCCACCACAGCTGAAAAGCACTTTTATGGACAGTGGTGAGGCAATGAGTCTCTGAGGAATTTCCAAGGAAAACTGGAGCCAGTGAGTAGTTTTTCTGGCTTTCTCCTGTCCCAGAGGGAAATGCTCAGGAGCTGGAGGCCCAGGAGGACATGGCACCCGATGTGCTCCATGCACACCCAGCTGCTCCCCTGCAGATGATTCCATTGGTGACATTTAACTTGGGCTGTGATCACAGAGTCTGACAAACTTCACATTATTGGACTAATTTAAAGGACTGGAAATTCCTGGTGCCACTCGCTCACAAGCAGACAAACAAACACACCCTTCTTCACAACAAGGTGTAATTAGCCCTTCTTGACCTATCAATCAGGCTCTGTCTTCAATGATGATGTTAAATGTTTGGTTAATGGGGCGTTAATCAGGGCTATCTTTCATCCTCATTGCAGCAGTGGTTAATTCCGCCAGGTTGAAGCTCTCCTCATCCTCCCATTGCCACCATCCTCCCCAGCAGCCATGACCAAGGTAGTGGGACAAGGCCCTCATGTGTGTTTGCAGCCTCCACAATGTTTACAGCCAGTTTTGCTCCAAACCCCGCAGCTGTGGCATAGCAAAGTCCTTTCTTTCGCCTTGTTTTATTATCTTCGTTAGGCATCTTCAAAGCACATGAGCTAGAAATGCTAAACAACATCACCTTGGGGTATTTACAAAAAATAACCCCTCCTTTATATTCTGCAGGAATGTTTCTGTCAGCCTCAAGGAAGAGGGGAAAAAATACCTCATTTTGTGCCATTTTGTCTGTATTTATTTAGAGGAGTCCAGTGACCATTTTTTATGCCTCTCAGAAGCCTGAAAAACATTTTTTTTCTTCAAGTTATAATGTTAATTTGAAGGTAACCGTCCTTTCAAGGATTAATTCTAGCCAAAGCAATAACCATTATTTACCAGAGTTTGACATTTTTATCACTCATCATATTAGCAAATTTCCATTGAAAATGCTAAAATGGTTCGTCATAAGGCACATAACTGCTTTGGCTGTAAAAATGACCAACACAAGTGCCTGTACTCAAACATTAAATTATCCTGTAATTAATAAAGACAGTTAAACTGTCTACTAGCAACAGCAATTTAGGTAACCACATTTGATCGGCTATAAATTGTAACTACATTAAAATTCCAGAAATATTAGCAATATGGATTACTTGATGGAAATAGGTGCTGATCACCAACACTCCTATTTTACAACGGAAGCACAGGTCATGTTGGCCACAAAACTGTGGGCGAAGATCAAGGCTGAGTACTTTTAATCTTGTGAAACAAGCAATTACAAATAGTTGCATCGATTTGTTAAAAAGCTTTGGGTGACATAAATTGTTTCCTGTTTAGCTTATTGCTCTGATACATAAATGTCACTGGGTATAATATTAATTAGGGTCACAGAACAACAAGGGTCGGGTGATATAGTGTACGATCCGGGATGTGTCAATCCTTTGTGGAGGCAAGAAAAGCTCTGGCCCCTTTGCGCTGCCGCGCTCAACGCCTCGTTTTATGTGATGACAAAAGAAAGTAAAGGAAACTATATTTTAATATGTGAAGTAATTACTTTAGTACTAGTATAATTTTATGGTTTAGGATAAATTACAGTGTTTTCATTCTCCTGCGCTTGCCACATAACATAAAAATCCACATACAGCATCAATAAAATAGAATACTGTTTATAAAGGCTTTCTGCTGCACAAGACCAACACTATTCCTCCTAGCAGATGGAAACTAAGCACACATTTCAGTCTGGTGTGTGTTTCTACACTTAATTTTTATTTTTTTTTTTACCAAAAAATGGGCTGTGCAGGTTATTTACTTAACATAAATCAAATGTATCATATACACTGTTTCTTTGGATTGGCATCCGACTTAGAAAAATACAGTAAGATCCTGAAAAATCTGGAGAAAATTTATTAAATATGATTTTTACTGTAATAGAATATTAATGTAACCCAATGCTCATTTCCCATTAAGTTGATCCCTTTTTAATACACACATGCTTTTTATTATTTTGCACTCATGCGAAAATTCCACATTCAGAGAGTTTCCATCTCCTTAGGAATGTCTCTGGCAAAGGCACAGTAAGAAATCTTGCACTTAAAAAAAAATAAATAAAAAATAGACGGCAAATATCGACCGATAAGATGTGGCGAAGTGCTGATGAACTGAAGCAAAAGCCAATGATATAATAAAGGGTAAAAAGGCATTCAGCACTGCGAGGGGAACAGGAGAAACAATTACACTTTAAACCCCTCCTTCTCACTGCCACTGTACCACAGCGCAGATGAAAATGTTTGATTTGCAACATAAAAGATTCATTAATTACCACTTGAATATTTAAAGCTATTTTGCAGACTAACAGAGGTAGATAAAGCACTGAATTAAAACCCCTAATAAAATTGTAAAAATATTTCTGCAAGTTTACCAGCGTTGCAATTCCTCCCGGTTTAGGGAGCCAGGCTTGGCTTGTTCAGGAAGGAATTATTTCATTTTCGAGTGGGTATTTGAGGTAAGATGGTGAGACTGCACGGTGCTATTTGTCTCTCATTTTCAGATGTTTACCAAATACTTAGTTGGATGCTCTCCCTTCACACGTGGTTGCCCTTCATGGTAGAAGGGGCTTTACAAAACAATGCAGGGGATGGTGAGTGTGGTTGAGCCATACATTCATTTTAATACATTTCCATATATAGCAAAAACACATCTAGTCATAACTCTGGTCTAATGCTGTCTTTGATATGAGGTAGTGGGGGGAAAAAAATCTGTTAATCCTGTTATAATTACCCTTGTTAGACTTAAAAAAAAAAATATTTGGAAGAGCATCCTCTTTTGCAAGGGTGGAGAACTCCTGCCCATGGCAGGAATGGGTGTCATGGAGAGCATCTTTGTAACCCTGTGGTACCCGCCGAATTTGCCCCGTGGAGGCTGAGCTGTTACCTCTGGGCTTACAGAATATTTTGTTGAAATTTGCAGATTATAAAGAGCGAATCATGTGCACACAGCCCGAATGCACAGTGTAACTTAAATAAAAAATTAAGGATATATATTTCTTTGCACAGCTCCTGCCTGTGGGCAGTGCAGCCTCAAAGTGCTGTGAGCCCCTCACCAGGCATTGCAAACCTTGGTGGCTCGGGAGCTGAATCTGACACATGACAATTGCATATGTTGATTTTTACCTGTTTGCATTCAGTTGACAGATTTTTTTTTTAAAAACAGAACACTTTCTATTTTTAAACAAGTGACTATTTGAAATCCACCACAGTGCAGCGAGGGCTTGATTGCAGGCTGAGGGTTGAAAGATACAGCAACAGCTCTTTTAACAGTATGTTAACGATGATGAGTAAAGCCAAAGTGTATGGATTTAATAAGAGAAAAACAGTTACAGTTCTTTCTCATTGACATTAATTTATGCAGTTGGCCGATGAAATTAAAAAAAATGTCCAGTTTATATTTGGATACACCCTTTTTACAACTGTTCCTGTTGTAATTGTTTAGTGTCTGCTCCAATTAAAAGGATTTTGAAATTATTCTACTGTAAGGGACTCCTGTCACAGGCACCTCTGTCTGCCATCACCTGGGTTCCACCTTCACCAACAGACCATAATATTCAGGGCAGTCACTCCCAGTCCTGCCAGAAAGGAAAGGGCGTACTCAAAATATTTCAGGCCTTGCCCTTGCTTATTGTTTTTGGAAAGTCCTTTGTTTTCTTCTTTTGGTTTTGGTTTTGTTTTTTGTTTTTTTGGAGTTCTTTTCTGGTTCAACCCACTTGCTAATGTTCATTTGTGCTGGGCACAAAAAGAGCCTGAGCCTGTCAGTCTATATCATACAAGTGGAGGGGCAGTTGGTGATGCTTGAAATATTTTAGAAAAATTCTTGTAGGTGCATTTGCTGTGTTAAAAAAAAAATGGATTTCTCCTAGCAGTGTATAAATACATATATGTATATATTCCCACATATGAAGTGCTTTGATATGTATATAGGAATGAGGTTATGCAAAGCCTTTTGAAACCTGAAAAGGGAGGAACCCCAGAACTACAGACTTCCCCAACCCCACTGTGTTGAGTGCAGACGTCCAAATCGTTATTGGAGGGAGGCAGGAGCTGGCTGTGACCTGGCAGTGGCTCATGCCTGTCTTTGCCTTGAATATTGAGAGTGGTTCTGTGTATTCCAATAGAAAACACGTGCACACACAAACATCCATCACAGTTTTGGCTTTGCCACCTTTGTAGGCATGCAGGAGGGGAAAATTATATTCACTGGCCATGAAATGTATTGAAAACAAAAATAAGAGAAATAAAAAGTAAAAGTTTTTATTACTTTGGCAAGGACTGGGGTTTATTTTTCACTTACTTATTGGGTTGGGTTTTTCCCCTGTTCCTAGACTTACTGGACAGACTTGCACTGTGTATAATTGCATGGGCAGAGTCTGGAGAGCTTTCCAAACACATGATGTTTATGCCTCATGCTCACCCTTGCTATTTTTAAACATTGCTACTTTCTGCTGCATTTTCAAAGCTTTCTCTGACACCTCATGCAGTTTAGACCTTTCTCACCTGTTTACACCAGCACTGAGTGCTGGTTAACTCAAAACAAAAACATCTGATAAAAATCAAGTATTGTGTTGCTAACTGCAAAGTTCATTTCCCCTCAGAAGTCCTTCTTTAATTATAAAACCCGCATAACCCATTTCCTTTGGTGTGCAGAAAGGTGTGTAATTAAACTATCAGCATAATACCTTTCTACATGTAAAACCTGCACTTATGAACTTTAACTGCTGAATAAAAACTCCTATTACATGACCATTAAGTATTATGAATAAAGCAAGTCATTGTAGTACTTGATTAATTTTTATGCACTAACCGTTGCGTTCAGTACAAATTTGGTTTCTGTAGGTGTCCCCTCTCTCAGCCATCCTGGTGGATCAGCCCTCTCCCCCCAGGTCTAAGGCTGTGCTCCATCTCTCCATGCTGCTCTCCTGGCCATGGCCATCCTCCAGACTGTGTGGCCTTTCTGAGGTCGTCATAGAGGAGGAATGAGCTTTGCTGTGTCTCCGTAACACTCCCATTGTGGCCAGGGAAGGGGACACAAAGTAGCAGCGGGGAGGACCAGGTCCCCTCCCCCTCCGAGCAGAGCTGAGCCCTGACTCGCTCTTGTCTTCTCAGGGTGGGCTGGGGAGTTATCCTCAGCTGGGTGTTTTTTAACTAATAAGGGAAATCTGATTCGTCTTCTTTCATGTGGATGTATCAGCAGACCCTCAGACCTCTCCATGCTGCTCGTGCCTTCTGTTTATAGGATCCCAGAAGCTTTGCCTTGTATGTGTTACCTCCAGCCCTGGTCTTCCCAAAAATGGCTTTGCCATATATCAGCCTCTTGCCAAGTGAAGTGGAAAAGCAAAAATAAATATCCCATCTAAACCCCACAACTCCAAAATCCTAACTGACAGCAGGACAGAGTATGCCAGATGCTGAGGAGGATTCCATGGCTCTGGTCCTGGCTGCCCAGGAGCCTGTGCTCTGCAACCCAAAGGGAGTCTCCCACCCTGCATGCAAACCTTCAGGTCCCCAAGCCATTATTCATCAGTTCCTTGGAGCCACGCTCCCATAATGCTGCTTGATGATTATATTGAGGCTGATCTTTGAAGTCTGAAGTCAGGAAGTTTAGCTCAGTTATAATCAATAGCATTTCCAGCTCTTGGAAATCTGCACTAACCACTCAAGGCAGCCAGCCTGCATTATGTCCTTGTCATATGTATATATTTGCATGTTCATTAGCCATGTAGTAGCACAGCTGTATGTGGTTTCATTTAGCTTTTAATTATCTTCTTTGGGTTAGTGTTTTCATCTTCACCAGACTTAGCAAAGAGAAGAAAATCACTTAGGCAAAATAAATGCTACTGAGCAGGTCTGGGGCAAGGACTGCTATTTCCTTGTGTATCCTACTGTTCTGTTGCAAAAGAGATGTTTAGCTCAAAAGTTCCAACATATTAATAATAAATCTGTCTCTTCGTTTCCCCCATCATTTGCTTATCTTATTCAGGTGGTTGTGGGTGTAATTTTTCATTTGCAGCAGGTGTTTTTTTACATATTAGATAAACTCCATCCTTACAGTCCTTGGCATGGATGTTTGTATTTGCTCCAACAGCTGCTGTTCCAACGCTCAGTCGCACACAGACCAAGGCATCCTCCTCTTTTGATGGAAGTGACTCATACCTCAGATGAGCTGAAACAAAAATACCATGCTCAGCTGCAGACACCTGCATTCATGCTCTGGGTTTAAAACTTAGGATGTGGGTTCAAGCTACTTTTATTCTCTTCAGGTTCTTATACAACACCCTTTATTTTGGTTTCTGAGAAATTTCCATTAGTAAGAACAAAACAAGGTGACTAATTTCTGTGTTGAACTTTCTTCTGCTTTCCTCCCACCCCGCCCAATAAACAAAGAGAAAAATAAAGTGATTTATTCCATTCACTTCAATTACTCGCAACAAGTCCAGCCCAGGGTCAAAGGCTCAGGGGTCATCTTTGGTTTAGCAAGCAGGGAGTTTATCTGTGGCTTTACTACTGTGCAGACTGGGGTGTGATGCTGAGCCCCCCCTACTCCTAAATGCTCCTGTCCCTTGTGAGTACAGCACTGAGGCCTAGAGGAAGCATTGATGGAGAGGCCAATCTTCTTTCACAGCAGTGACAATGAGAACTGACCTTTAAAATATGCAGTGACTTCCTAGCAGCCATGGCAAGGAGTGGAGCAGAAGGATGGTGCTACAGGAGCAGTTCTAGCAGAGCTTGAGCCAAATGCAGCCAAGTGCCCCCAGAACCATGGGATGGATGCAACTGCCTCTCATGCTTTACTCATTCATTTCTCACTGCTGTCTGAAATTAAAGATTATTTTTTTTTCTCTTACAAATGTAGTGCGGTACAAACACAGAAGTGATAAGAAGTCTTCAACTGCTGGCTAATTCACAGGTGTGTGGGCTTCTCCTTGGCTACTGGGGGACTGCCTTCCCGTTACAGCAGTGGCTTATTTGGAGGAAAATTCTCAAGTGTCTGCTGGGGAATTGGAGCCAGGCTGCTGGGAGCAGATACTGTCTTATCAAAGGGTGATAATTGTTCATGAGTTAGATTCCTCTGCATCACCTTCCTCTCACAGATCACTGGTCGCCTCTGCTTGCCATTGCAGGAGCTCTCCTGTAGCAGGGGAAATATATTTTTATAGTTTGCTTACCTTGACACTTCAAACATTTCCCTGGCAAGCTGAAGGTGTAATTAAATGACATGCCAGATGCTGGTGTGCATTATATTATACCACCTCTCAGCTGGGCTAGCGAAAGGGAATGAATGGAGCCTTAAGACAGCTCTCCTATAGATAGTTATTATCTCTTTTCAATAAAGAATGGGTAAGGTTGAGCAGAATGTCAGTAAACCTGTAATTTTCTAGCCTTCCAGTTACCTCTGTTCTTCTGATCCACCAGTGATGTGAAGTCTTGTTGTACTTTGTTTCGTCAATTATGGCATCACTCCAAGAAGGTGGCGGGCTCTTGTGTTGCATATGCATATTTATGATAAGGTATGTTCTGATCTTCCTGTTGTGCCTGAAACCAGGTGTTCTGGGCCTTTTGAGGTGGGTGTGCGGCACAGCCTCTTCTGGGCAATGAAGCTTTTGGGGCAAAGCTTTTTAGCTGTAGGCTACAAAATCAGAAGCTTGCTGGGAAAATGATGTTGCATAACTTCAACCTTTAAGAAACTAAATTATTTTTGTGACTTTAATAATAGGATTTAGAATGTATTTGCTTACTTCATTGTATCTGCTACCTCAGAAGATGGATGTGGTGTATCTCTTGGCTGTTGCACTCAGGCTTTAGAGCACCAGGTTTTCAGCTTTGCAGGACACCAGCCCAGTTTTTGGGGAGATAAGATGTTGGCTGACACAAGACAAACTTGCCAGTGAGATTTATTTACTTACTTGGAAGTGCAAGAGTTGTTTTAATAATCCAGCCAGCATGGGAGTGGAGATGTTGGACATTCTCCTTGCTGGCCTGAAGAAGGGTTTGTGTAGCATCGTGTGGTCCCCTCTCTGCTGGAGAGGTGTGCTCTGCATGGAGGGTAGGTGACTGAGCCTGGCAAGGAGAGGACTGCAGGAGCAAGGACTGTGTTTCTTTCACAAACCTTGATAATTCTTCATCTATATATTTATATTTACCAAGAATATGGGAGTCGTTTTAAGACAAATGTTTTTAATGTGTGGATGACTTCTTGTCATCTGAAGAGTCAATGACACTGGCCACCCCCAGCTCATAGAGCATTAAATCCACCAGCAGCCAACAAGGTTGTCCTCTGCTTTTTGGGGTGAGATGTTCCATTTGACAGAAGAAAACAACAGCCTGAAACCTTCATATACTGTCAGTTCAGTCTGTGCAGGGCACCTCTTTCAGAAGTGAGGCGGGCTCATAATTAAAGATTAATTTACTAGCACTAAACCCAAAGCTTTCCTCAAAGTCTACTGTCAACAGACACGCTCCCTTTCAGTGACATTTGCATTTCTAATTGGGACTGCTTATTACCAGAAAGTCTCTGCAGCTGAGATTGGATTTTATATATTTGCTGGTTGTTCTCTTCAACCAGTGCTCTGCAACTGATATTACCCAGTGTCTTGCCTGCAGTGTGTGTGTGCCTGTGAGTGGGCACAATTTCACCCTACCAGGTGAGCAGGAGCATATGCATGCACAGGAAGCCACTGTGCATCAAGACGACGACTTGTCAGTGAGAAATGCTGGAAAGGTCTGTCCATATAGAGCAGCCAGATGTGTAAAGGAGCAAGATCAGAAATGGAGGAGGCCAACTGTGCTTTTGTGCTGTGGCTAATGATTTTTCTGTTCCCTCAAACTGGGATATTTCTACTTCAGAAGATACATCCAGACTCTTAAAAATCTTAGCAGAGATGTGAACTACTTTCCTTCTCTATTTTACTGATTAATTTTTTACTTTTGTCCTTGAAGAACTGATATTAAGAATTCTGTTTCACAGGTTATAGCATACCTTTTAGTCCCTTAGTAATCAGAAACTGTTAATAAGTGGGCTTCTATGGCTCCACATCCCTGTATTTCCTGCTTTAGTGCAGGGATCAAAACCCAAGGGCAAAGTTCTGTACACACTGTGAGAGAGACAGTGCCTGCCCAGAAGAGCTTGCTGCTGGAATAGACAGGAAAGAAAGGAAATATTATTATTCCTCTTTAACAGATGGGAAACCAAGGCACAGAGAGTTTAAGAGGCTTGCCAAAAGTCAGGCAGAAATCTGAAAACAGCCAGGAACCGAATCCAGGTCTGCTGAGACTCAGGCCAGTGCCTTAATCACTCAACTCTTCATAGATTTTATTTCTGCAGTTGTTATTCACTAGAAGAGACTATGAAATTTCTGCCTCTAGCTATAGCTGAAATGCTCCTAATGCCTCTTCTACCCCCCGTGTAAATCCTCTCTTGTTTTTTTTTCCCCATATGTGTCAAACAGCCCCTTTCCTCCTCCTCCTGCTTAGGAAGGTGCTCTGCCATCATTTGTGTGCTCCAGCCGTGACCTTCCCCACAAATAAATTCCCTTCTTCTTTTCCAGCATCAATCCCATTTACCCACAGCCTTGTGACAATCCATGTCTGCTGCTGAAATCACCATAGTTGTCTATAGAACATTCACATGGCTGATGTGAATAATTCTCAAATGGAGATGCTCTGTCCCCTGGGAAGGAAAAACCTGGGAGTAGCCACATGCATCCCAGCCCAAAGCTTGGCCACAGACCTCCGCACACAGCTCTGTGCTGGAGGAGTTCAGGGTGTAATCAAAGAGCTTATGCAAATCCTCTCCTATTCATCACGGAAGGGAGTCCTTCATACTTCAGAAACGATGGGAGAAACAATCTATCGATATTCCATAATGAGCATAAATGCCCTTTATAAATTGTTTCCCTTTTATTGACTCTAAAGCAAATGTAGCCGTGAATGCTGTACATTAATACATTTTATACCTTCTAATGGTTTGATGGCCTCATATATCCAGTAACGCTGAGAATAATCATTAGATTGTAAGGAGTGCAAAATATGTTTTATCACTTGAAAATGGAATTCCTTCTTGAAAGGTAAAACCAGTGGTAGATCATTGATTTGAAAGGTCAGGGTTAAAAAGCTTATTAACGACTGGGTTAAGCTCTAGTAAAATTCTTTGTTTTACTCAGCTGTATGAAGCATTTAGCTAAGTGAGACTCTTCATTAGGACATTAGTGCTTTTATACTAGCTGTGTAAGGTAAAAATCAGTAATTTCCAGCTTATGTTCAGGAAAAATGGATTGCAAGTAGCACATACTCCAAGTAACAGCGAGCGACGTGTGGCAGTGGGTGCAATGGGAAACAGCTGCTGCAGTGCCCAGGGGTGGGGGCAGCTGGTGGGTACAATCCCTGCCTCTCCCTGTCCTGTGTGGGGACCACTGAACAAGCATTGGCCAAGCAGACTGCTTGGGCAGAAATACTAGCTTGGGATCCAGAAACCATATAGTTATGTCGGGATGCCACAGCACTGAGTTAATTAGCCCTGACTCCCTACAAGGCTTTAGAGTAGCTAAAGCATGAGGTTCACAGGGCTGCAACGCTTGCTGCCTCTGAGATGGGGAGTCTCTGCCCAGGGAATGTGTGCCCGTCCCTCTCACCACTCTCTAAACAGGCTCTGTGTTTTGTGTATACCAACATTACCAGCTCCAGATCCTTGTTATTGTTCTATATCCCTCCCAGCCTTCAGAGGAGCAATGAGACAAAGCAGAGTCTCACTGGCATGGGACGCTGCTCACTGAGAGTGGTAGGGCTTGTTTGAGGTCACATGTGAAATCTGGGATGGGGAAAAACTCATACCTGCTGAAAGAAGAACCTCTGTCCGTTCCTTTCAAGCCAACCCACAGAGCTGCTGTGCTGGTGGACCTAGAGAAATTAGTAATGAATTGCTTCCTTGAGTCAAAACTGTCTCAAGGCATCATGGTATTGCAAGGCACACATGAAGTGAAGTGTTCATGCCAGATGAAAATAAGAGAGGTGATAACCCAGCAGTATGCTGCACTGACCCTGCCCACTTCGCAAAAAGAAGTGGAAATAATTAGGAAAAAATTCTTTACCGTAAGGGTGGTGAGGCCCTGGCACAGGTTGCCCAGAGAAGCTGTGGCTGCCCTGGAAGTGTTTGAGGCCAGGTTGGACTGGGCTTTGAGCAACCTGGTCTAGTGGAAGGTGTCCCTGCCCATGGCAGGGGGTTGAAATGAGAGCAGAGAAAGCAAGAGGGTACCTCACAGCTCAGTGCCTATGGTGAAGGTATCCAGGAGATGGGGACAAGCTCTTTCCATCACTGGTGGGAGAGTGAGAGAAGGTGAGAGTTTCTCCTCAAACTAGAGAGGTTCAATCTGGAAATAAGGAAGAAAAAATTAAATCACTGTGAGGATCATTAAGCACTGGAGTGGGTTTCCCAAATATGTTGTGGAATCCCTGACCCTGGATGTTTTCAAGACCTGAGGGGCCACAACCCAGAGCACAACTGTCACCAGCCTGTGAAGGGATGTTCTCTGAAGTCCCAGAAGAGAAAGCAGTGCCGGTGGGGAATGTAGCAAAGGTTTCCAAAAGTACCACAGCTTTCAAAAGCTGCAATGTCAGAAAACCAATTTCTGGTTCCATTCAGTTCAGCATTTTCACAAACATTTATTCAGGATAGAATAGAATAGCTCCAGTTGGAAGAGACCTACAGTGATCATCTAGTCCAACTGCCTGACCACTTCAAGGCTGACTAAAAGTTAAAGCCTGTTAATAAGGACATTGTCCAAAAGCCTCTTTTTAAGGCACTGACAGCCTGAGGCATTGACCACCTCTCTTAGAAGCCAGTTCCATTGTTCCTCTTGAAGGATCATCAAAAAGATGATTCTTTCGCCAGTATCTTTTCCTTTTACACTTGTCCTCAGCATTTGCTACTTGTTTCTAAAAAAAAGAGAGACCTAAAAGTCTGTCATACTGTATTAAGAAGGCTTTTAATGTTCTTAATGGAACAAAATAACAATACAGAATATAATACCCATAGCATGGGCTTGGTGCAATGTAATTGCTTTGGGATACTCAATCCTTTTCATATAAAGCAGCCATACCAACCCAACCATCGGAACAACTTTAATATTTTACAGTGAAATTAAATCACAGATTAAAACAGATGGTTCGAACATTTCATTACAAGCTGTGGCGCTTATTTGCTGACCATTGGCTGGTATATGTAAACATATAAAAAGCAAAAGAGCCCTTGGATACAAACCATATTCTCTCTTAGCTTTTCATTCATGGTTACAGCATGGTTATGAATGTTATGGATCCAGACAGGGTCTTTAAATGTGCTGAATTCAATTTACTTGTACCAATGAAAGGGAGAGGTCATGGAAAGTGCAGAATGGGTGGGAAGAATATAGAATATTTGTCAACTGTTCTGCCAATGCATTTCAGTTCACAGCTTGGCACACCTGGGCCTTCTCCATCCTCATGGCACAGAAGCCTAGTGCCAGGACACCTTCCACTATCCCAGGTTGCTCCAAGACCCATCCAACCTGGCCTTGGACACTTCCAGGGATGGGGCAGCCACAGCTTCTCTGGGTAACCTGTGCCAGGGCCTCACCACCCTCATAGGGAAGAATTTCTTCGTAATATCTAATCTAAACCTACTCTTTGTCAGTTTGAAGCCATTGGCCCTTGTCTTGTCACTCCAGGTCCTTGTAAATAGTCCCTCTCAATCTTTCTTTTTGGCTCCCTTCAGGTACTGGAAGTCCAGAGTTAGTTCACCCCAAAGCCTTCTCTTCTCTGGGCTGAACAGACCTATTCTCTCAGCCTTTCTTCGTAGCAGAGGTGCTCCATCCCTTTTAATCACCTTGGTGGCCTCGTCTCAAGTCACTCCAAGAGGTCAGTGTCCCAAGGGCTGACTCTACTCTCCACCCCTGGGAAGCACAGACCTGTCTGTGCAGCCAGGACAGGGCCAGCAGCTCGTGCCAGAGAGGGCAGTGCCATCAGCCCATCAAACAATCTGTCCTCACCGAATGAGTTAACTCTGCCTTCAGAACTATTAAATAAAACCCTCACAATTACAGCAAGTATTTCCCTGCATTTCCAATGTACCAGCTGCACTCAGCGATGTTGCCCCAGGTATTTAATTTTTCAGATATTGTCAAACAAACAGAATTCTACTCCAAAAATAATTACGAACAAATCCATAAACGTATTTAGCTTCGGCAGAACTGAAGTGAATAGATGTTTCTTAAAAGTGTAAATGCCATTCCTTCAGACATGTTCCATGCTGGTTAGTGCTGGGTTAGTGAAAGTGTAGGGACTTCAGGGAGTCAGAGCTTCATTCTGCACATCTCTGTAGGCAGCAAGAGGATGAGCCAAGGATAATCTGCTTTACCTCCACTGTATGATGCAGCAACATCATGAAGCAATGTTAGCACCTAGTGAGAACACAGCATGTGCATTACAACCTATGCCTTAGGATAGGAAACCTTTCCCCTTTCCTGTTGGTGTGTCCAGCAATCCCAGTCAGCATTTCTGAATGAGGCAAATCTGAATGAGCCTGGGCTCCCAGTGCCTGAAAGAACTGGAAAAGAGTTTTGAGTTTGCATAGCATTAGGGAAAAAAAAAAATTAAAGACGTGGTGCTAAGAGCCTTGTGAAGCTCTTGGAGAAAAAATGGAAAGGTTGGGGGGTGTGAATACACTCAAAACAAAGCAAACAAATAGAAATCATCATTAAATCTACCCACTTCAGTGTTGGAGTTTCGGGTGGCTTTTATTTAGTGAAGATTTGACCAGAACTTCCAGCTATGAGGGCAGTATCTTCATTTCTTGACTGGTACATCATTGGGCTTGCTGGGGGCCCTGGTTACAGTACTGCTGCTTCACAGTCACTGATCTAGTCTGCATTACCCCAGATCTTAGAAATAATGGCCATCAATCACACAGGACAGTGCAGGGCCTCATTTCCTGCACAGGGGCTGAAATCTTGAAACAATGATGTGCAAAGACACATTCACAGGTGTCCACATCTGCTTCCCAATTTAAACCTTAAACTCTAGTTCTACAAGGGTTTTAAGGAAACAAGCATCCAAAGAGGAAAGTACAGGGGAAGGCATTAGAGGCAGAGGATCACCTTTTAGTGACACTGTTCTTTTAGAATCATAGCTGCATCTTCAGACACACAATCCTTGATCCTTGTGTGTTAGAGCTATCATGCAGAAAAGTTTGCTCAAATAATAGCATATTGTTGACAACAAACTATAGGAGGTATTTAAAAAGAAAATATCTTACAATGCATGCTTAAAAGTGTGAGAAAAAAAAAAAAGGAATTGTATTTTAAAAATCGGTATTTATCAATAGTCCTGGTTATAACTGGGGATTCACAGCATGGATGCTGAAAGAATGGAGACAGCATGGTAATGAAAAAAGCGTATCCATCATCAACAATACAATACTTACTGTGACCTAAGGTCAGGTTTGTACAGTTACACCAGATGTTAGATTTCAGCCGTCCTTTGAAATGAAGAAACACAATGGTTACTATTCTTGTAGTGTTGTGGATTTCATTAAACAACACGTTTATCTTTCAGCTTGAAAATGTAGAGCAAGATTAGGATATTCTAACATTTAGGTTTCAGAAAGATCCAGTAAGCATAATGTAAAGTAGGGCTGGCTCTATAAAAAAGTACTATTTTGAATGCAACAGCCAGCTCTTTCCAACGACAAAATTCAGAGACAGCAATGCAAAGGGCGAAAGGAGCAAATCAGGTAAACAGCTCTAACAGTGTAGCTGTTTGCAAATCAGCCCAGGACAGGGTGTGCATGGCCCTGGGGGACACTCTGCCTGGTGTCACCACGGAGAGCAGCCCTGTCTTTGAATAGGGCTTGCTCCTCTCTCTGCTTCAGCTTTTTCCCTCTTTTCTTCCTTTTCAAGTGATAACAGAGGAGTGGGGCCATCATTAGAGGAGGCTGACCTGAAAGGAGGTTGGAATTGCTTAGGGTTTCCTTTGGTCATCCCCTCTGAACTAGATTGCTATAGCCCTGGCTGCTCCCTTGCCTCTGAGCTCAGCCCATTTCCTCAAATATGAGACATTCCCTTGCAACAAATTCCCTTACTTGCTTTATTTAAGGTCCCTTAGCAGTCACTGTGATTTTATACAAAATTGTGTATATAACTTACTATACACATATATATTTATATAAATAAATACAGTACATGTTACATGTGATACATAAAAATGTTATATTTATATATTTTATATATATATATATACACACATATATCCATAACCTTCAGAAATAACTGCCACTCTGAAATTATATTCTCAGTCATTATATTAATCAGAGATATAGCATTTTCAGGCTGAACAGAAAGGATAAAAGACGGGCTTGCAGCAATTACCAAGAAGCCTTTGACAATCTTCTCCCCTGACTTCTTCACCCCAGAACTTCGCATTGTTTGTAAACAGTCACTGTTTCGGACAAGGTAGGTAAGGCAGAGGAGTAAGGACCATGTCCTGAATTATTTCATTAAAAATTAAAGCTTTATAAAAGTGTACACATTTCATTAACTTCACATTGCAGGCTTTGCAAATATTCTAAGGGATGCTAATCTCCTGGCTTTAATTAGATTGAAGGTCTCTTGCAAAGGCTATCATTTTAATATAAAACGAGCAATCTTTTAAGCTTTGTGAATTAGAAAACAAGAACTCCCATTTTAGATCAACAGTTACACACTGAAACAAAAGAGCTTTGGATTTTTTTTCTTTTGCACAAAGTTAAGGTTTTTGCACTACCCATCGTGCAACTGCAAAAGTCAGGCAAGACATACTACATTCTTCATATCTGTCTAGGGATATGTTCACAGAATCAAAGAAGGTTTGGGTTGGAAGGTCCCTTAAAGACCATCTTGTCCCACCCCTTGCCATGGGCAGGGACACCTTCCACTATCCTAGGCTGCTCCAAACCCCGTCCAACCTGGCCTTGGACACTTCCAGGGATGGGGCAGCCACAGCTTCTCTGGGCAACCTGTGCCAGGGCCTCATTATCCCCACAGGGAAGAATTTCTTCCTAATATTCAATCTAAATCTTCCCTCCTTCAGTTTGAAGCTATTGCCCCTTGTTCTGCCATTACATGCTTTTGTAAATAGTCTTTCTCCATCTTTCTTGTAGCCTCCCTGCACATAAACATGTGTGTGCACACAGACAGACAGGCACACCCCCTCCTTGACAGCCAACACCCCTTTTACACTAATTTCATCCCAAAACTTCCCCTAGATCAGGGTCTTACAGGTACACTGGCCTTGTCTTTCCTCCTCTAATGACTTCCTGTGGAATATTAAGTTGACTTGCAGAAGAATTGCCCAGAGAGACCCAAGGGGAGCAGTTCTGGAGGGGAGGGGAGCAGGGAGCTGCCTCTGGGATGGCTCCCCAGCCTGGGAGCCACAGGGGTGGCCTGGCCATGGGACGGCATCTCAGCCCAGCACAGAACATGCCTTCCTTACCAGGGACTGCACTGAACTCTTTTAAATCTGCAGTTGTCGTCTGCCCCTGTTCTCCTGCTATTATCCCCTGCTAGGAGACGAATTTTTATATTTCTGACCAAGATGCAATCTTCTTTCCCTTATCAAACATAATAGAAAATGCTGTAGTTACAGAATAACAAACTCGCCTCCTGGATAAACGTCAATCTATTTTTAAGTGTGGGATCAGCTTGGGAGCTGCCTGTGACAGCATATCACTTCATGCCAACATGGTGCCTCTTCATTTCTTATTTCACTCACCTCCAGCCCCCTGCCTTTGGTACCACATTGCCTTGGATGTCGCCCCTTTTCCCTCTTCCAGCTGGTCCCTCTCTGCATGCAAAGGGCCTAATCCTGCCTGCTTCCATGTTAGGATCTCCAGTTAAGGTAAACTCCTTGTTTTGTGCTGAGTGTTTTTCTTTCAGACTTGAGCACTGTTCAGTTACTTTCACCCTCATTCACCCAAGTCCAGAAATTGCTTGTACAGCTATGCAATTCCACTTTGTACACTTTGCTGCTGGACTTTTGGACCCATAAGATACTTCCACATTATGTTACTCTGTCTTTTCAAGATCACATTTTGGAGAGGAACATAATACTCATCAGAGAATCACAGAATGGTTTGGGTTGAAGGGGATCCTAAAGACCACCTAGTTCAACCCCCTGCTTGGGCAGGGACACCTCCTACTATATCAGGTTGCTCCAAGCCCCTTCCAACCTGGTCTTGAACACTTCCAGGGATGGGACAGCCACAGTTACTCTGGGCAACCTGTGCCACGGCCTCCCCACCCTCACATTAAAGAACTTCTCTCTAATCTAAACGTACCCTTTTTCAGTTTCTTTACAGTCAGACACAGGGCAGGCTGCTTTATGGAATCTGAGTGCAGAGAGAGACTTGCAAAAGCCCCTTTGCTTGTACTTGTGGGGGACAGACATCCAAACCCTTTGCTAGCATTAGATCCAATTTGAACAGCAGTTAATTAAATAATGACTTCTTTCCCTTTCTTTCCATTCGTCATTCATACTGATTTGGTGTACAGACTCTTCAAAACTAAGAGGGCTAAGCTCCAAGTATAAATTTAATTAATCAATAATAGTAATTTTTAAACAATCTTGATTTATTAAAAATTGACCTCCAGAAAAAGAACTGACTCCATTAATGTCTGCGCTTAGTTCTCCGCTGCTGACAGTCTTGCTGGGTAAGTTTCCTTTAAGAGCACAAAGTCCTCAATTTCATTTCTCCAGTTCCCTAATTTCGATTCAGAGCCACATCTTTGTTTAAAGGTTTATGTAGATAAACCTCAATTTTGTCAATCTCAATTTTGTATAAGAAGTAGGATCAACTTCTAATTTCCAATGTTAAATCCTACGCTCTACTTTCCACCGCAATATTCTCGAGATGACTATTCCAGGTTAGATCCCATGCTGGGTTCAACACTTAGAATAAACTAAAGTAACTGTAACTTCATTTGCCCATTAAGAACACGGGTCTGCTCTGAAACTACCTGATATGCAGTGAGCTTTCAAAGTTCGGGTTAAAGTATAGCAACCATGGCATGGATAGAACAGTGACATTTGGGACTGCCCAAAATACAGATTTGCTGTTTTGCTATTGCCTAAGGACACACAATAATACAAGTAATCTTTTGTGATAGCATGTATATCAAACAGATAAGAAAGATCTCTCTATAGAGTGCCCAGCTGCTTGATAGTGGCATGTCATTTCAAGCACCTAGTGAGAGGTGAAAACTTACTGGACAGCATTTCTTCAGTATAGAATTATTGTAAACGTTCCCAATGGCACTGCTACACACACAACCCAAACAGCAGCAGGGCATTAGCACAGTGGTACAAGGCTTGTGGCTGCTGTGCTGCCGAGATCTGCCACTTGCCTTCCTGAAAGCACTGACTCACCAAGGTGCAACGGGGTGGTGAGCTATAGAGAGTTTTGGCTATAAGAAACCCATCTTCAACCTCCTCTCTGCTGCAGACAACCAGTAAAACACAAGCACTGCATTCCCCTTCCTCACAGAGTACTCTTAGAAGCCACCTGCTTTAGCACTGCAGACATTCAAATGTTATTAAGAGTGTGAGAAATGGTCATACTGGAGTAAAACCAAAGTCCACGTAGTGCATTAACCTCTGGTTTGGTGCCTAGGAGAAGACAAGGTACACAGATAACACAACACCCACTGCCAGCCAGCTGGGGTTAGCTCCCCTCAACTACACCTCACTCTTCTCATGTAAGATTGACCTAACAAACCCTTTTCCTGTACGTGCTGTGACAGGTGCTGTATTTGAACAAATTTTAATAGACAGCATATTAACTCTGACGGCTTCAGATCACCGAGGAATGTGTCTGAGTTTGCACCTCCTGGATAAACATTCCTGACTCTCATCTGCTTTGATCAGTATCACTCACTCTCTGATCCCTGCTCTTTCCCAGCGTCGTGACAAATTTTTGGTTCCGTGTCAACATCAATGTCTCAGTGGCTATAACGGTGGTTGAGATGGGCCAGTTCACCTCAGTATCACATCCTGGCGGTTCAAAATTGATCTGAAAGTTTTCTAAGCATCTCATCACCAGGGATTTTTGTGATCTGGAAGGTTCAGGCACATTTCTGCTACCACTAAGCTGAATGGAGGGGGAAAGAGCTACAGCACACTCAGACTCTTTCCTCCTTAGACTTTCACACCAAAACCTCTCTTGTTTAACCATTGAGCTAGGAGGGAAGAAGGTTTGTGACATTACTCAGACCGAGGTAATACAGTAGGAAAAGGTTATTACAGAATCATAGAATCATCAAGGTTGGAAGACACCTTCAATATCACCTAGTCCAACTGTCAACCTAGCACTACCATAATCATCCCTAAACCATATCCTAAACCATATTATTCTAAACAAAGAAAATTTCCAAGGAACAGGGTTGGTATTACACTTTTTGCAGCATCTCAGAATTTGACACATATTCAATCTTGTGCCTATTATATTGCTGCTAAATTTTTTTTTCCTGTTTTCTCCTTTAAAAGTATTAGAATACGTATTTGGGACCAGATCCATAGCTTAACTCCATCAGCTTCAATAATGCCATGCTTATTTTTACCAGATGAAGTTCTGCCTTTAAATTTCGGACGATAGAAGAAAATGCCCTAAAAGAGCCCTAGACTGCACAGTCCACTGATTCTCCTCTGTCTTCAAATTCCCTTTGCCCCAGGCTATTACCTCAATCTACTCCTTTTTTTCCCCCCTAGTGACTGGTTTACATCTTTGGTACTTACAGCAAAGAGTATTGGTTTGGTCTGTGTTTAAGGCAGCATGTTTTGGAAGTCACTTGCATGATAGTTAGCATGCTGCTTTTCTTTTTTTTAAATAAAGACTATTCTAATGTGTTACAACACCACAGAGAGGCTTTTCTTTCTTGTATAGAGACAACTGCAACATGCAAATATTCTAGTGCTTAGAAAACTGTGTGTGTCTATACTCACGCAGCCCAATAATTAGGCTCATTTTCAAACCACATAGTCCAATTCATAAATAAAGTCTATTAGTACTGAACTATTGATCAAACGTAAGAATCAGGGATTCCAGCATCATCTCTCTCTGTAGGCTGCTACCTCCACCAATCCTTATTAGTTAACATTTGAATTGGAATTAGCCCTTGTAATTACGTTTATATTAACAGAATTAGAAGGCAAATGCTCTTCTGAGTTTTATCTTTGAGTGATAAACTGAATTGTCACTTCAATCTATTGCGCTTGCACAGAGATTTACTGTGTCTGAACCTTGAAGTAATTCTGAGATTGAAACTTGTGCAATTCTAGGGACAGACAAGATCAAGAGACAAAATTGTCTGCTCTCAGGTGGCTGTACTCCCACAAAGCTTTTCCTTTCCCAAATCCTTATCGGTTGCTCTTATTAGCCCTTTCTGTAACCCAGTCCTTGCATCAACTACTTAATGTGTACAGAAATGTTTATATCCCTTGAGCTCAAGCCTCCTTTAGTTTCTCTTCATTTCCCTTTCTTAGAGCCTGTCCATTTGTTCTTGTATTTGACACTAGTTTTCTGACATCTCTCGTAGCTATTCCCCTTAGAATCATGTATAAAATAATGATGTCCACCCTGAGCTTTCCTCTCTTCAAAAAGCACTGACCTAGTTTCTCTGCTTTTACAGTGGAAGTTCTCCAGTCCCATGTCAACGAGGTTGCCCTGACATATCTTAGCTCTGATAGTTATCTCCCTTTTAATAATGGCATCCTGAATGGGGATTATTTCCTCTAAATGCATCTTCATCTGCTCCCTGTAGACTATTTCCTTTTGAGTTACTTCTGATTGATCTGTTTTTGGTGGTAGGGCTACGCAAAGATAGCTCTGATCTTTCTATCCAGGGCCTGACCACAGGTGATGATTCCTGTGGACTTTGGCCAGAATTGGAGCCTTTGATAACGTATTCCCCAAACCTGTATAAAATACAATGAAAAAAGCCATAGTTTAAATTGCTCTTTCTTATTATTAATGGAGCAAATCCTCAGCCAGAGTAGTGGGTCACTTAAGTCCTTGGATGTGTACAGAGATGACAATATTGCCTACTAGCTACCAAATCATTATTTTTGTACGGCACCACTCACTTATTTTCCCTCACTTTGCAGTACATTCTTTCTTTTTGTTATGTCCAAACTTATCCCTTTTCCTAAGGACCTGACCCTCCATCATCAAAGTGAGGGGGAGATTTCCTCTAGGCTTCTGCAGGAACATCATGAAGGCCTGGGATTTACTTTGAGTAAGTTTTTAGTATGCTTTGGTTTCTCTCTTTTTTTTTTTTTTTTTTTTAATTCACTGCCCATTCTCTTTCATTTCTCTATGCTATTTATTTTTTTCATTTATGCTTCTTTCTTTTTCATATTCTTCATCTTTCGCATTGACCTCTGACTGACAAAGTGCTCACGGGTTGTAAAACTTCCCAGCGTCGCTTACGGTGATGCTGCTGCAGGAGCTGGAACTTCTTCATTGTCCCTGCAGCCTGGCAGCCTTTGGTTACAGCGTGGCTGCCTGCCTTTGGATTGATGTTTGGCATGGTCCCATCACACGCCGCTGAAACACAGAAACTCCAGTGGCTTGGGTCTCTTCAGGGTGTGTGTGCTGATTTGAGCTGGAACGGGCTGCCTGTGAAACTGCTCTGGTTTATGTGTTTGAGCCGTTCAGAATGGGTAAGAAATTCTCCTTTTTGATATTTATTGAAGAATGTAGGTATCCTCCATCATCTGCCTTACTTCAGCCTCAGAAACTCCTTGGCACCAGCTTGTTGCTGTGTAAGGATCATTTCTACTGTGCTATTTGGGAGAAATCAAGCTGACTTCCATACAGTTTGTCTAATTTTGTGTGGCAAAAAGCAATGGGAACATTTGCTGATTCTGTTTTTACTGGTTGCTCTTTGCAGCAGGGGCCATCCTGCCTGGCTGGGGAGAGGACGTTGTTTTGTAGGGTGTTTGCTTCCATCACTTGGGATTTGATTTTTTTCGCGAGTGGGTGCAATTCTGATTTATACTGATGTTATTTTTTTTCTCTAAGAATAGTATGTATTTCTCTACCAAAAATGTGCAGCTGGTTGGGTAGCTCTTCCGAGTGCTTTCTGTGGAATGAAGGCAGACCAAAATGGCAAAGACGTAAATAATTGATTCTGTCCCACTGAAACCCCTGGACTTGTTCTCTGAGCCAGTCTTTTATGTAGATATATTATCTCACTGAGAATTTCTTGTCAAACTATGTTAAGTAAATAAGAGAGGTGAAATATCAGCAACAAAGCTAACAAATGGAGCCGAATGCTCCACTTGAAAGAACAGATCCAGCTGTTTACCATGCTAATCTGAAATGAAATGAAAATGTATGTTTTTCATCTTTTCAGACAACGATCTTCAAATACAGGTAGCTAAGGTCTTTAACAACACAGATTTTTTTTTTTTTTTTAAGAAACACCCTATTGTGGAGGTATTTTATGTGTGTGTGTGGCTGGATCAGTGTAGGAACTGCAATATCTATTATGTTGATAGTTTTACCAGTCTGAGCCTTATGTCATACAGTGGTTTAATTTGCCTGGCTTGTATGTGCCCACCTAACTTTCTGAGGCTATGAAGGGTATGCAGACACTTCTGCATGCTCTGAGGTTTATGCTCCCTTTGCTGTAATTCAAGCTCTGAGTCCTTCTTGTGGCTGCTCCAAGTCTGTTCCAGTGCTGTGCTGGTGGCCCCACTGCGAGTCCCCTAAAAAATCTGGGCAGTAACCAAGCCAGTTAGTTATTAGTAGTTAGTTATCGGTAGCATCTAATATTCAGTGAGTTCAAATTAGTATTTTTCTGATTATCTGAGGGGCCAGAGATTTAAGTGGGTGTTATTCTTTGCTTCACAGGGATTAAGCTCGGTCCTAGCAGCTTTCCGGAGGGAACATCCTCCCCAGACGGGCTGCATGCTGCTAATTACAAGGGAAATCCTGGCAGTGTCAAAGTCGGTGCCAAAACCTCCCTGATTGCAGCGATGCCGGGATCTCACCAGATGTCTGGATTGTTTATCCATCTGGGGGTTTCTTGCCCGGGTTGTTTGCTGGCCGGCCTTGACCTCCCTCGGGAGTCATGGCTCCTCTTCCACCCCCGCAGAAGAAAAGCTGTTTCTGACGCAGCTCCGTCCCCCATCCCCATCTCTGGCTGACGTATCTTTGGCGTTCTCAGTTTGTTACAGCCAGGGAGGAAGCGAAGTGTCTCATCCGGCTGTGGCTGTCCTTGCCTTTCCGCTCCTGTCACCCAGACCTGGCACTGGGCTCTCCAGCGACCATCTGCCTTCATCTCTGGAGGGAGCACTGCTCCACCGAGCACCCGTGCACACCTACGTGCAAACACGGTGTGAGCCTCAAGGAACTTGGTCGCTAAGGAGAGACAGGAATATGCAAGTAATTTATTTTTCATGCAAAACTCTGCTAGGAACTACTAGACTTTCCAAAATGTATTCCAAAGAAATGCAGAGATAGATTCCCAACCGGCATTAATCAGTGCTGATTAAGTCATGGAGCTACCCAATTTCTGCCTGGTGAGTACTTTTCCTGTCATTGATTTATTGCCTTCCTTAGAAAAATAAGACCTGGGAAATAAAGAGTTCAAGTAAATTTGCTCAGTTACCCAGCCAACTGTTGACTGTGGTACCAGGGATAATAAATGTTCAGGGGAAATTCCTTGTGTACTCTCATGCGCTGAGTCCAAGAGCAGAGGTGTCCAGTGTGTGCTCCACACCCTCCAGAAGCTGGAGGACATAGCTCAGCTGCACTGACACATGCAGGGCCTGTGAAGAGCAAAAAGAAGGTGGAAACAGGCTGAAAAGATCCCTGGACACCTCTAGGGCAGCAGATGAGGACAGGAGCATCTCTTCCTCATTGGGGAAGAGGGAAATGTGCTTTTCCTCAGCCTGCCATGAGAATGGCTGCGCTCATGGGGGAGATCCAACACTTGCTACCAGTATTCCTGTCGATAACTGGCCACTGGCTGCTGTTTCTTTCTGCTCATTTATAAGAGAACTCAGTGTGTATGACTTGAGGTTTGCAGGATTGGGCTGTGTGGGGGTTATTGTTTTCCTGCAGACACATGGCATTATGGTTAAGTCACTGGATACATTAACATCACCATCTGGATTTGTTTTTCAAGTGACACCATGTTATTTGTTGAATACTCTTCACCATCTTCTTTCATATATTAAGGTCTGCAGAGGTGTACAGAGGAAACTCTTATCAGCTCTACTTGTTCGACTCACCAGTTTGCCAGTGCTGATTTCCAGCTCACTTCAGAGTGTTTGTTGCATATTTTCATTAACCTGATATGACAAAGCACTTTTATAAATGTATGAACTATGCAGTATGAAGAGTACAGCTGCAGAAGGCCACCTGCTAGGGACAACAGGTGGGACTCTCCAAACAAAATTAATGTTTTGATTTTTGGGTATCTGTTTTATGACATTACCAATGGATCTGAGGCAGGAGCTTGTCACTTGAAGAAGACATCAGATCCTTTAAAGTATGCACCACCCACAAATTCCTGAGTGCTTATTAACACTTCAGAGCTACAGCTAAGTCATGGCTCGCAAATCCAGCTGTTTGCTACAGTAATTTACTAAGTAGAAGAAGGACTTTTTGCTTTCATGTCCTGGAACAACTGAGATAACTTCTCAAGATACAGTTAAATTGCAAGGAAAGGATTTCTTCACCTAACTCTTTCTCCCCCTTTCACCTGTTGAAGGCACACAGACTCTTTGTTTCTTATCCTATGACTCTCCTGGCTCAGAACTCAGACACTTGTTGCGCCCTAAACACGCTTTCACAGGGCTGGGAGAGAAGCACTTACAGCTCTATTATCCAAACTATGCACATACTGACCATACCTTTGTTGTATCATTTTTCTAATGAAACCTGCATTGGTACAAACAGTTGCCTATTTGTACCTGTCACCAACCTCATTTGGTGACAATGAATTTTTATTTTTTTTTCTCAAAACCATAATATTTACATATTTCAACCCCAAGGCTCAGCCCACCCCACCCTTTACTCCAGATCTTCTTCTCTGCACCACTGCACTAAATAAATTAACTAGTTATCAACAAGACTGCCAGGCCACTACAGGCTCCCCATTACTGAGGCTGTCATTGCCACTCAGGGCTCTGCTGGAACGTGACAACTTCACAGCAGAAGGTCACTCCCCCCAGTCACTCTCTCACTGCTCCTTGGAGGCAACCATTCTGAGAAATGATTTGTTGTGGTAGAATCAGAGGCACATTTGTTAGTTAATTCATTCTGTAAAACTCAAATGAGATAAAAAACAAGCATAGATCTGACAAATGGCATTTAATTATGGCTGAGCCTAAAATTCATAATACATATTTATGCTGCCCTAAGTCATTCACAGCCAAGGTCCCTTTTATTCTCATAACTGAGCCCAATTGCTGATATGGGAAGAGGGTGTGGGTGATGGGTCCTTTCATTATGGTGCTTCCTTCTTCGTGCTAAAACTGCCTATCCCGTGCCCTGAACAGGTCACGGATTTTCCCTGAGTTTACAGCGCAGCAGTTCTCTAAATTGTCTTATTCCATAGCCTGAGCAAGTAATGCAAAGAATTTATAGTAGTTTTATCTTGAAAGATGAAAACAGTCTTATTTCTGACCACATCTTCAGCTTTCTAGGTTTTGTTCAAGATTTGGGGTCTTGGAAGATATCAGGAAGCCTTGCACAAGGACTATGTCCCTGCCCCTATGACCTGTCACTATCAGGATAAGTTGTTTTCTGCAGTGTAGGTGGAGCTGCCTCTACAGTGACACAGGGAGACAGGGTTAGTACAAGACAAGTAGGAACACATTGCACTGCCACTGCAGAGGATTGAGAGAGTGTGCAAAGCACAGCCTCCTGGGAAATGGACATTTTTTCACATGGGGCTCATTAGCACACAGAAGCTCTGACCTAGCAAATATTTACATGCACTTAAGAGCACATATGAAAGGGCTAAATATACACCTGCTCCCCCCCTCAGCTGCCAGACACCTATACATTGCATTTGGTGCAATGTCTGAAATGTCTTGGACTTAATAACATATGCTGCAGCTCTGCTGAAGGTGTGGGTATATTTTTATAATTGTTTTGTGCTGTTATTGTAAAAGAAAGCCATTTTTAAAGTCCTTCTCTCAACATGGCATAGAGATCCAACCAGTATCCTGAGCAATGCCTGACTGGAGAGAGACTTAAGAGAGTTTCCATCTTCTCCTCCCCTCCACCTTCCTGAACCTTTCCTCTCTGCAGAGCCAGGTACCTTGGAAACACTGCCCATGACCAAGGTCAGCGAGAGGTTTCCTCTCCTCTGCACTGGGCTCCCAGTCCAGCCTGAGCACCCTGGCCTCTTGACCACCTGCACCATGAGACAGCAACCCCAAAGAGCTTCATCTGATCTCTTGAACACGAGTGTCTGAGGAGGAGGATCGGCCCCAGCAGCTCGGGAGGGGGCGATTTCACAGCTCCGGTCTGGCTGCCGCGCTAACCCTGCCTCTCCTGCCGTGTGACTGTGAGCCTGGAGAGCGCTTTTCGTCCTCACTGACATTATTGCTCTGCTGAGGCACCGCAGACACCATCGCCTCCCCTCCCCTCTCTCTTGGCACACTGCCACCCAAACTCACTAGGGAGCTTCAGGTTTTTTTGTTCTCTGGTGGGAAATTTCATTTGACCCTTTCAAGTGGGACAAGAACAGATATTAGATTTGTTGACGATGAAGTGCTTTTATCTGAATTCAACAAAAGAGGTACAATGAAAAGATTGCAGCTGTTGAGCAAAAGCACCGCACCTATTACAGAGTTCATCTGCATTTCCAAGTGGCACACCAGTGAAAGCTCTCCTCACCCTTGCAGATGTACCCTCCTTCCACAGAAAACTTCTTAATCTCCCAGCCAGCTCTGCATGCTCTACATACCTTTGGGATAACGTGGTGTTTGACTCTTGCTAGATCTTGCAATGATAGAGACACTATTAGCAGGTAAAAACTACATAGAGATGTTCTCTCTTTCTCTAAGTCTTAAAGATCTCATTGATGCAGGATGGGACAGAAATTTAGAACAACAGATACCTCAAGTTGTAATAAATTCTAAGACCAGAATTGCCCTATTGAATAGACACCTACATAGTTTATGCATATATTTAGACAAAGAGAAAAATAAACAGGTAGATGGAAAGACTGATACACAAAAAGGTCATAGATGTACAGATGAATAGATTTCAGTCAGAAATAGAGTTAAATTTGAAATTGTTTTCCTACACACACACAATGTCACACAGATACTAAAAAAATATTTTCTAAAAATTAAGGTAGCAAATCAACTCAATCAGGAAGCAAGGAACTCAGACTTGGCAAAGGAAACTGAAAAAAAAACCCCAAACCCCACATAACTGTTATCTGACATCATACAGCAACTGTACTTCATAATAAGGGCAATAAAGCATCTACTAACCAGAGAAAACCTTGATGAAATCTGGGGAAGGATATAGCTCTCAGTCAATCAATATTGCAAAAGTAGCAATAAGTGTTTGCCCTCATCCCAATGAACCGAGGACATTGGGAGCATGATTGGAGAGGAAGAAAATGCTTTGGAAGCTCACCAAGGTGGCCCAGGCACTGGGTCAACAGTGTGAGCTAAAAGTTAAGAGAGCATGACCATCCTTAAATTCCTGCTCTGTGGCAGTGCCCAGCACAGCTGGTGAGGGCCAGAGCCCACAAGGTGCCTTTATTTTGTGCCAGTTGGACTCTCCTTAGAAACCCTCTCAAAGTCCAGTCCTGCTGAAGTTTGCATTGGCTTCCCTCTCCCATGGCCCTATTTCAGGAAATGGCACCGGACTGGCTTCATGCGTTCCACAGCACTGTGTGTCTGCAGAGAAACATGGAGCTCCCGTGCAGAGGAAGCTTCCCTGGCTCCTTTTCAAAGCCTTACACTCATTTACAAAGTAACAATTACACGGTCAAGCAATAATCATTAGGATTTAGCTAATAAATTATTCCCAGCACCTTGTCTCTTAGTAAAGTCTCGCAAATTTAATTTACATCCTTCTACATCCGAGCAACAGTTCTCTACTTAGAATAAACCATGGTATTTTATGTTACTGATTTATTATATGCAACTTTTAAGTGACAAGAGCATGTTCATTACTTGATTTAGTTTTTCTTCTCTGCTGATCATAGACTATCTTCAAGACCTTGAAAACTGTTACAAAACTCAAACGCATGGAGAACTCACCCAGAACCGCAGGTCGCCTGCCCCCAGGACATTAGAGATGCCTTTCTCAGCTTGGTGGCTTCCAATTGCAGAGCTCCAGGTGCACAAACGTATCTTGGAGTTTGAGGTTCAGAGCATTTTCCTGGACGAGCAAAGCCTGCAAGGGAAACTGTGGAAATTTTTCATTGACTTCAGCACAATTCAGCATTTGCTCTGCACTAATGAATGAAATAAATGTTCAGTTAATTACTTCATACAGTTTCTAGTCCCAATATTAAACCATTGCTTCATTCTCTATTCCTGTGCCCTTACCAAATAGTAGTAGATTATTTTATGGGATAACCTCATTTTCCTTCCTTTTTTCCATTGACTTTCAAGAAAGTGCCTTCTAAGGCAGACCTGGAGTTGGCAGAAAAAGCCAGGCACAAGCAATGAGCCAGACCTAGTTAGAGCAATCAGGGATTTTAGGCTCCTTCCTCATCCCAAGTGGCTCTGGCAGTTTCCTTTTATTCTTTAACATTGTTTGCATTATTTACACAGCTGCTCCACTAACTTTTTCTTGTTATATGTTTATTTATTTCTTCCTATTTCTTTTTTTAATATTAACTTTCTCCCTTTAGATTTTAGAATGGCATCAATTTATATTTACTGCCTCAAAAAATGATTTGCTTGTAATTAAAACCACAAATCTTAGAGTGCCTAAATGTAAAAGTGACCTGTGTTTATGAGGGGGATGCAGAGGCAGGTTTTGAAAGCTGAACCACATCATTTCACGATCCATAATCAGTTTTTGGGAGTTTTCTATTATTATTTCAAGGACCAGGTGTCTAAAATGGTATCATTTTTCTCACTAGCTTTTGTGAGATGGTTGAAAAAAAGGTATTAATGCAGCTGTACAGGTTATAGCTGTGTGTGACTGCCCGCTGGATTTACACGCGCAATTACCCCAAAAGCACAGAACTCTCTGAGACTCACACATGCAAAAAGCCTGTTGGCTGGAAAACTGTTGGCATGGATGCTCCATTTCCATATGCAGTCACACTGAATATGCATATACATTAGGTGCAGGAGCACACACACATTTTTGAAACTGGAGGCCTCACTGTGAACCTAAAGAAGAAAAGACAAATGCTGTGAAGGAGGGTTTTAGTTCAAGTTCAGTGAGCAAGGATGAATCTGCTGGGTTGAATCATATGTTTTGTACCAATGCACATAATTTTCTTCAATTAAATATGCAAAAAGCCTGTGGATTTACAGTTTTCTTATTCATGCCTTTACATCTTTTGTGCACTTATAATCTTTAATTTTCCCTTTCTGATTCTAATAGATGAAAAGCAACTCAATGCAATTTTTTTGTCCAAAACTTCTAGACACCTTAACAGAAAAAAGTTTCTGAGTACTAACATATTTGAAAATCAGGCAACGAAAGACTGTAAACATAGACTTAGGTGTCTGAATTTAGGCACCTATTTTTTAAAACCTTGGCTTGGAAAATAAAGTATCTGAATGTATATAGATAATATAAATCACCAGTCACTTTTATTACATGTATGTTTATATAAAGACCTTAGAACACATTTTTAAAATGTAAACGTTCCTTAGTATGTTTAACTATGTGTCTAAAGAAGATGTAGGACAGAAAGAAAACAAAAGTTTGACAAATGTTTCTGATCAATCCTGAAGAAATCAATAGGAATTCCCTCACAGCATGATTTCATTTAGCTTTCCATGATAGGAATAGTAACCCGGCTTTCTGTTAAAGCTAAAGCATTCATACTTCTTCGGGATTTAATTATCATGTCAATATGTATCAGGAAGGCAGAGAACGGTTTGGAGACTGGGAGGAGAAGGAGGAGTAGATGGAAACACGTGGAAATTGTGTGGGCTGAGTTGTATGGTTGGGTGACTACATTTCACCAAAACTGGTTTTTAGTAGAAAATGGGGGTTTCATTGAGATGCATATTTCTCTTCCCCTTTGAGGGAGCAGAAAGTGTCTGTTTCTCAAACCATCTTTTAATGATTATTTGAAAAATATCTAAGACTCGAAAACTGGAACAGTTTGGTAGGGAAAAGACAGAAAAGCCATTGAATCCTGACCACTGGATCAGTTCCTTGGTGGGTGCCTGAGGTATCACCCATCTCTGCAGCCATGCACCCCACAGCACCCACAAGTTCAGTATCTCCATCATGCACATTCTTAATGTGCTATTGTTAACACAAAAAGGAGGGGGGACAAGCCCAGAGAACAAGAGACTCAAGGTGTGCAACCATAGCTCCTGTGAATGAGTTAGGGGGTTTTTTTACCAAAAAGGAAAGTATTTTGGCCCATAACTCAAATATCTCAACAGAGAATTCTGTTTTGGAAATGTCATCAGGTTTTTTTGTAAAAAGTCAAACTTGAGTGCAGAGAGCCATGGCTTCCCACCTTCCAAGCAAGGCAAAACTGTTGGCACTGTAAGCTCCAATATTGAACTTGCTTCTACTCCCTTAGCAGACCAGAACCTTACATGGTGTATGGAAACCAATGGAGCATTCAAACCCAGAGAACATCTGGTTTACAATATTTTCTTCTTCCTTTTTCATTGCTATGCTCCTGGAAGCGGGTGCATTTGGGTCTATAAGTGTATGTGCATGTGTGTCTGTTCTTATTTATTCTAAATATAAATTGTTTTCTGAAAGGGCATTATTCATACAGAGATGAAAGGGCACTGTCCTTCTTAGAAGTTTGGTTCAAAACCTGAAGTTGACACAGGGTACCATATTGGACTAAGCCAAAGTGCAGAAACAGTGTTCTCCAAATCCTAATAGAGTCCAAGCCCGGGTTGGTCCATTGCAAGGAAAGTTATGGATCATAAGAAAGATCCCAGCTTGGGACTTCATTGAATCCCCAGTTATATATAAAGCAGATGTCATTTTTGCAATATGCAATGTGTAGGCCAAGAAACTGTATCAGCCAGTGACATCTGAGGGTGACATTGCTTTAAAATACACCCTTCTATCTTGTGTACACACAAAATTGTGTGCACACACACAGAGAATCTATATGGCTTAAACAAAATAATTTATTATGAATTTTTCTGTCAGCAGCCAGATTTGACTGACCATGGAATTCATACAGAATAGAAGAAAATGTTTTACTTTTAGGCTAAACTGATGAGTGAGTCTGCAAAAGGAAACCCCAGAAAAATCTAGTTTCAGTCCAACAAGCTGAGGAGGCTCTATTATTATGATCTTTATTTTCATTATTTTTGTGGGCAAGGTATGAAGCAAAATAGCTGTGTCTGTTTAGCTGCCTGAACAATAGAAAAGTTTATGCAGCTCTTGAGCTGAAATGTTTTTGACAGTTTTCAATTTTAGCTCTTTTGATTTGGTAAGAAATCTGCAAAAATATGATTTTGAAAATCACCAGTTTCATGCTTTATTCCTTTCTCAAAATTAGACTATATTGTCCAACTCCTCTTCACTTACTGTGTCTGAGGGAATCCTAGAGAATAGCTGGGAAGAATCAGTGCTGGGTTGTTGCTTAGAAACTGACTGGGTTTCTATATTATTGCCTGATGTAATAGTTATATTGCCCACTTGCATCTGTTAACAAGCAATACAACAGAATCCACAGGTACCAATAAAGAAATAAACCTGGCATTCATTACTTTGCTTGAAAAGTCATCAGTGCTTTTTCTGGCTTGGCAAAATGTTTTTCTCAGGTGCTAATTAATAAAATAGGAGATGTACTGCCTCTACATGTATCTATTTTATTTACATTTATTTATTTTGCCCCAGGGGAAAGATGTTGTTAAGAATGTAGTGTATTAGTGTAATTACAATTTTGCAACACCATAGAAAGGTACAAGGTATGAGCTGTGGTTTGTAGGGGGTTTCTTTCCTTCAAGCTATAGTGTGGTAATGTGACCATTTCCTTAATGTATTTTAAATAGAAGTGGTATGGGTGCATTCATTTATAAAAGCAGTAGGACAGGACATTTCTATTGAGCATTATTAGTACATTCTCAGCAAACCCCAACCAACAGATGCACTGGCTTACCTTAGTGGTGTCAGTATGGCCAAATCCAGGGGTGTAAAAGCAGCAGATGTGACAATGAGAGCAAGAGATGGACTCCATGACCATGTACCTGAAAACGATATACTTCTATATACAGGTCAAAAATGAAAAAAAATTAAAAGAATAATAATAATTTAAAAAAAATCAACTTTTAAGGTTCAATAATGAAAGTTTATCTTGCAAGAACAAGGACTACGTTTTTTCCAGTGGAAGCCAAGATGTAAACTCCCATAATTGCTGGTGCTGGGGCTATGAGGAAAGCAAGCCCAAGCACCAGCAGGTCATCCTTCACTTGAGTGTGACCCAAAGCCCAGCACAGCCACTGGATAAGCTCCTGTTCGCTGCTCAGACACCAGTCTTATGGCCCCACCAGCATCAGAGGTGTGTTTAATTACAGTGTTTAATTCACACTGTCCTTACAGCACACTCCTCACTTTCACTCCTCATGTGGGAGCTCCACATTGCTGTGGATACAGCTCCTTTTGAAGACTCTCAACTGAAATGCTTTTTCAAGCCCACCTCCAGCAACAGGCTTCCTGCATTTAGAGGAGACATACTAAAATTATTTCAACCCAACCCCTACTTATTAAGTGTGTGGAAAAGCACAGGAGGAGTTACAGGGAAGAGTAGACGCTGTGACAGTTACTTTTCCTAAGTAAATCTTACGGGAGCGTGGCTACTGCTTAGACGAGTTACATTTGGCTCTGTCTGGGGGCCTAGATTCGTGAGGGAAAACAGTTTAAACTTCTGATTTGCTGTTCCACTTGTTCTCAGCAGGCAGAGGAATTGTGTTGGAGTACCGAGAAAGCTGAGGTTGCTCAGTGACAACAAACGTGGGGGCGGATGCTCATCGCCAGGCGTGGGGATTTGGGAATGCAACTCACATTAGTGTTAATGGGAGTTACACGCATAAATCCCTGCCCTTCAACATGATAATACATAATATACCCCTTAATTTTTAATTCACCAGGGTCTCAATTTTAAAGCATTTTCATATAGTTTGTCCTAATTATAATCATTTTTAATGACAGCTTAAAAATTTCACATGACTGTCTTATCACATACGGTACTTAATTTCTCAAGTGAACAGTTTCCATGTGGTGTATTCTGGGAATTTTGAGAACTAAAACACTAAGGAAAAAACTGCTTTGTATAATCAAATGAGATGTTATTATTCCCCTATGTTTTATATACACTGGAATAGAGTTTCTTGCAGTGATGGTGAACATTTCAAAAAGCACTTAGAACTAAGACTTTTTTCATTTTGGGAAGTTATTGGCTTAATCTCCATCTTATGGACCAGGGTTTTTGGTCTATCTCCCATGGCCAGTATTAATGCAAATTACTAGGTAATTATTAGCTAATGCAGGCTTTGGGGAGGTTTCAGTCTGTGAACCATTTCTCCTTTTCTCTATGACTTGATAAACTCCAAATATACAGCTACAGCATCATAATTGGGATATTCAACAGACAAGCACTCTCACGTCAAATTTGAAGGACAAACAGCCAAGTTTATAGTACAGCCATGCACCCCATATCAAATATTGTCCTTGCCTTCAGCACTTCATCTGGTGTAACTGGTCCTGCATCACACACATGACAGAGGGATGCCATGGGGCACGTGCCAGGGGGCCAAGACCTAACAATGCCCCCAGGATCTGCCTAACTCTGCCATGTGCCCCACAGAGCATCCCCACACTGGCCTCTGGGAGCCCAGCCACAACTACCATGGACACGGAATTAGACCAGCAACTGCTGCAAGTCCTGTTGAAGTGTTTCCCTGCTCTGCAGCCAGAACTTTGAGTTCTCTTATTTCAGTTTCTTCAACTAATGGTTTTCTAGTTTGCCTTTATGTTGACTAAACTGAGTCCTGTTTTATTTTTAGCTCTTTACTTTCAGAGGAAGCAATATATTTTTTACTACTTACAGGTATAGAAAGGGCTGCTGCCAACAAATACATGATGAAATATCAGACAAAGATTTCAAAACCCACCTAAGTGACTTAAGAACATCAGTGCCATTTTCAAGGGCGACAGAGGGGCTTAGATGCCAAGTACTATGTTTAGTGATAGATTTAATAAAGTAATTACTTACCTAAGGATAGCACATATGACTTTAAAAAAAATTCTAACCCATTAGCATTAGTAATTAATAGTATTTTAAATGTTTGATTTCAACTGTGCTGAAGAAGTCGTTTGTTTAGTCACAGGAGAAAATACTCCTGTATGCCCTGAGGTTACTGGACTTTTTTGGACATCCTCCTTTTGAAAAATTTAGGACAGTAAAGAAGACTTGGACTTTCATCATGAGCATGTACTTGAAAGTTTTGTCTGAAATCAAACTTTGTCTTATGGTTAATTTTGCATATGTCTACCATAGTTTACATTAGTGGGTGAGAAAGGAAGTGGACTTTGTCCTAAACCACACAAAAATGTTAGACTGTACTAGAACGTCTATGTCCATGTTTTATATATCCTCTAATTACTGAACAACCATGACTATAGAGGGGAAATAACTCGCCAAATTAGTAGCCTTCAAACTGTCGCTTTTTATAAAGAGTAAATGATAAAAAGAAATGTAGCACTCATTTGTTAGTAATTTTTATGGGTAGCTTTAAACTGTTTTGTGCATAGTCTCCAGTTGTTGGTATTGTTTCCACTACAAGAAAAATAATTTGGCTGCGGCTGCAACATTTTAAGCTTTCACTGTTACTATAAAAACAATCCCCAGGAGATTTTTTTTTTTTAGTCTCCTTGTATTGCTGGTTTGCAAGGACTTAGGAAGTAAAAGTTTCAAACTGCCTGGTAACAGACAAATCACTTTTAAAAGCCAGCATTGTACTGGCCTGGGAGTGTTACAGGAAAAGCTACTTAAAAAAAAAAAAAAAAAAGGCAAATGCAACAGTACAAAAGCTAAGCAAGCCTAATTATTTTTTAAACAAATATATGGAGGTCATCTAAACTATGAATGCATGAGAGGCCTTTTCCTACATGTGAATTGTCAGATCCATGCTGGATAGGCATCCAGGCAGAGCTCGGCTTTGTAATGCTGCTCCCAGTAGAAAGGTGTCTTGATGTTTGAGTAATGTGCTCTAAAACAACAACGTACTTTTTCTGAACGCATTAAGGGTGAAGTTTTCAAACTGGGGTACCTAAAGATAGATCTGTCTTGTGACAGCATCGAGCTATCTCTGGTCAAGAGCTTCAGTGTAGCCTGGGGCTTTTTGGGTAGGTGTGTTAAATCACAGATTTTCAGCGGCTGCAGATAAAATTTTGTGCTTTTCTAATTCTGGTGAAGAGGTTTGTCTATAATGAAAGCACTGCCTGAGGTCTTCAAAATAGTTGGAATTAATAGACAAGGTTTTTCAGTGGACTACAAGAAAGAGAGGAGCAGAAGTCTCACTAGGATTTTAAGAGATTTGGGTGTTCAGCTCCCACAAACTCCCTTGAAAATCCCAGTCCTCTTTTGTAAATGACGGCTGAATCACGACAGATTTGGTGGTTCAATTTGGCTCGTTGTCTGCATCCGCTCAGGCTGGAATCTGGCCCGGGAATTTCGTTAGACCATGAGAAGTTTCCAGGAGAGTTTTCAGCTCTTGGTTCCCAGGTATCTGAGGCTTTGCCACTTCCACTTCCCCCCAGCCAGAAAGCGCAGAGACGTGCAACCGTTTGCGAAAAAGGCTGGCCAAACCCTTTCTGAATCAAAGGAATATTCATGTTTTGGATGAAAGACTGGGGGAAGGATTTGACTAGCTCCCGCTTTCTCTGTCCTGTGCTGCCAATGTCTGGTCCTAAATTATATCCATTGGCCAACACAGAACATCTTATTGAGGTTATTTTTTAGTACAAGTAAAATAAACAGTATCAGGTTTTGATCCTTAGGAGGAACCATGCAAAACCGTTCTTTAGCATATTTTGTTTTTAAGACTCCAAGTCTCCATTTTCAAATCAGTGTGTCTAGAGCCAGGCTCCAAAATATATCTTGACGCATGCAGCCAAGGAAGCATCTTTCTATGGAAAACCGTTGAGCACCTGCTGCTGCTCCTCCTGACGCCCCTTCTCATGGCAAACCAAGTCACTTTTGTACGGGCCAAGCACCTCCATCTGGCCTCAAAAGAACTTTCCAGGACTTGAGAGCAAGTGAGGAAGGCTCAGCCCCAGACATCAACATGGATTCATTACGCTGGGATGGCTCTCAGAGCTCTAGCTGTGGTCCAGGCACGTGGCTAGAGCAGAACAAAAAAGATGGTCGCTGTGTCAGAGGGCTCACACTGGATGTGCCAGACTCCACATTACACTCTCAAAAGGCTAAAACAACACTCTGGCAATTAGCACGTGTAAAGCCCTCAGCTATTTATGTCCTAGGAAATAGCTTGGATTTTATTATTTTTGGGTTAAGCCATTCCAAACGGCAAAGCAGCAGTTATTTGTCTGCCATCTATTGATGTGCTGTCTTGATCTCTAATCGAGGCCGAGGGGGATACATTTCCACCTTTAATCCTTCAAACTTTCTAATGCTTTCATGTACAAATGTATACAGTAACTTGGCATTAGCATTCCACAAATATGCAAATTGTCTGTCAGATTGGACAGGCTGCATGCATTTGAAGTTGTGTTGACAGCCTACAGAAAAAAGACATTCTCAGCTCAAACATGAACAAGATGTTTATATCCTTTTTCCCTAAAAACATACATTTTATGTTTTAAGCAGAGATGGGAGCAAACTGCAAAATTTGGATCAAGACATCTTTTGCACCCATAAAATTTGGGGATGTCTGCATCAGGGGATTTTGATTCAGCTGGCTCTTGGAAGGGGGAAATTCAGCTCAGATCTGGCTTATGTTCCAGCCTTCACAAAATACAGTGGGAATTTGCACATGAGCCTCTGTTTCCAAGTAGGTTAACGCATAAAAGAAGCGGCTCAGAAGGTGTCATTATACTCTAGTGAGCTTTGCAGTTGGTGGCAACAGCAGCTACCTGACAAAGTACCATCTTGCCAGTCAACAGAAAAGGAAGTTGTAGAGCCCAGCATCATTTCTGGCCCAGAGAAAGAGAACCAAAACCAGCAGTGGTTAGATTTAGTGGATGCTGGGAACACTGATAGGCATAGATGCAAAAGGCCATGGCAGATCAATCTAGGCATCCACCTCCAGAATTTAGACCCTCAGAAGCTCTCACCTGGGGGCTGCAAAATCCTGTTGACCCTCCAATGGTATTAGGATGTGCAGGTGTTGGTGTGAACCCAGAGGAACCTGTATTCTGCCTCATAAACTGCAGTCTTATAAAAAGCAAGATATTTATCTCCCTAGCTTCACAAAGAGTTTTGTCAGCAAGATTATAGACAACTGTCCTCTTTGACTAAATATTTCTCAGTATTTTAATTAAAACAGATTTGGCACAGAAATGTGAGCACATACCTCTCTAGATACCCTATCTTGAAGTGAAGGACTGAATTCTCTGCCTTACTCCCAGCCTTGTAAGACATGGGAATGGCAAACTAGGTTTCTATGGATCTAGCATATTATCTGTTCCAAATATTATCCTAAATTGTGACACAGCATGGAAAAAAATTTCTGTTTAATAACTGACTGCATTGAGAATTGTGATTCAGATGGGAACCTTACCTAACAGCTGCATTTTGACACTCTGGATCTGAACATCCTGTACAAAGGATCATAGGGTCTGCAGCAAGTTCTTGGTACAGGGGCTTCTTCTGTGGCTCATCAAAAAATTAGTTTCAGTGGTAACGATTCACTGAAAAAAGCAAGAAATATCTTCATGATGTCAAGGCCCCAGGAAGTTAAAGAATATGGGAAGTAATGAGTCTCTTTGGAACACAAGTTGAAATTCTGTCAATTAAAAATCTTTGCTGCAGCAAACTGTAGATGATTTAAAGGAATGGAAAGTTGAAAGAGGGAAAATTAAGAACTTTAGGTACACTTTATGGAAAACACTAGAGCTTTCCTTTCTTCCCTGTTAGAAGACTGAAGGGAAAACATTAGACTTGGGATCTTCCAGCATTCAGCAGCTAATTTCCCATGGCTGTATAAGCTGCACATGCCCATGACACTGCAGGAGCTCGGGTACCCACCACCTTGGCTCCTGGAGGAGCTCCCTGCACATCGACTCTGCTGTGCAGTTCCCACAAACTCAGCCCTAGCAACTTCCTGACTCATTCTGATTTGCAAAGCATGTGCTTTAGGTTTTCCATGTGGCAGGGAATGCTGTGAAGCCACACAAGCTGTGGATCCACTGGTCTCCTTCTGGCACTCATGCACTGACCAATTTCTGGGTCATGTGCCAGAGCTGTCTGCCGACACACCGAAGTCTGGCCAAAGACCCTCACTTCGTATTCCAGTTTGGTGAATACTGGATAACTGTTAATTTAATCAGGCAGGCAAAATTACAAACATAAGGCCATCAAGCACAGAAACAGGGTCACCAAACATCTCCCTGGAGAGCCTTGTGAGGCTGGAGCTGCTCACTGTGCCCCAGAGAGGAGGGGAGCTTGCGAAGCACATCTTGGTATTATGGAATTCAATCTTAAGTTGTGCTAGGCCATATTTTAGCAGCCATTTTGGAGGCTTAATTCTCTTGTATGGGTACAGATTGTTTGCCAACAACAACAGCGCCGGAAAGATCGGCAGCATCCAATGGAATAATACCTTCAAAGAATGTTCTTTGATAGCTTCCCAAAAGTAAAGAAAGGGCAACTGGTGCCAGAGGAATGGCTCAGAATAGGAATGAGAAACCTGGCTGTAAAGAACAATAAGCATATTGGGAGCCTGGTCTGACAAACAGGGACATAATCGCTTGCAGGACAGGGCCTCGGCGCTGCCGCGATGCCGGTGATTCGTGTGGTCTTCAGGAGAGTTGACAGCAGGAACTGTGCCTTTGCTTACTTTGTATGAGTAGATAACTCAGCAAGAGCAGAGAAATCACTTGACAGAGGCCAGATTCAGAAGGCATCTGAAATGTCTTTCTTTAAAGATAATCATGTTAGGAATCAAAAGGGGTCTAATGTTAGAGACTTGCCTTTCAAATGCAACAAATGATTATACCTGTCAAGATTTATGGACAGATTTATTTATGTTGACAGAGGGACCACTAATAGTTTGACAAATGAGAAGTCTTGACAGATACAACAGATACGTTCAAGTATATTTCCTCCTGTTTGAAATAGGAAATGAGTGAGTTATGACAAGCCTGTAATGTATATTGATACGACTTTTCCTAGGTTCCTTCTACAAAAGTAGATGCTTTCTGCAGGGCTGGATACTGTACTAGAAAGCCAGTTATAACCCTAATCATCAGCAACCCTCTATCTTCCTCCATCAAGAAAGTATTTTAAATGGCTAATTTAGACAAGACAGGAAGGAAAGCTTTTCCAGGCGGTGCTCCTGGATGGAAAACTTACCTTCCAAAGTAAGGCAAGAATCTAGAGGAAAGAAATATTAAGGTCTCAGGAAGTTTTATATTTAGAATAATTGCTAGCCAGGGACTTTTCATGTAAATTCACAGCAAAACTAATACTTCTTCCCAGCATGGAGTGCCAGACATCATTGTACCATCGAGGTTTCTGGTCAGCTCCAGCCAAGGAAGCAGATCTATCCCCAGGACTGCTGCAATCCTACAGCAGGGAACAATTCTACGCTAAAACTCCATTCAGAAAAGGTATAGAAAAGCTATCACTATGCATTAGCATCTGATCAAAGGCCAGTCCAACAAACAAGACACCAACAGCTTCAACGGACTTTGCCTCAGGCTCCAAGATCTTTTAGGAGTTTTCTGTAGAAGCGTGCAACCATTACATTTCCAGCTGTGAAAGACAGAACAACCTGTTAAGTGTTGCTCTACCATGCAGAGGCCTTTAAACACTACTTTCATTTAACAGACAGTGAGTAACTCCTCATTTAAGTACAGGAATTCCAACCTTCTCGCAGTGTGGAAGCTCTGGACAATCCAAGCGAGGAGAAACTGGAAGGAGAATCCTACTTTGTTGCTCCAAGGGCTGCCATTCTCGCCAAATGGAAGTGTGGTAAATGTTGATGAAACAGCACTTGGTACAAGACCAGTGTCTGTCGTGTGCAGTTGGTTTGGGTGCCAGACCCACATTTTCAAACAACAATGGGACGAATTACCACGTCCCCCAAGGCTTTGCAATAAACAAAAACAAGCAATTAAACAAACACATGCTCTTGTCACTCAGCAATTAAACCGTTTCCTGATCCCTTAATAAAAGCTGATCAAGTTCCCACATATTAATGTGACTTTGCACACTCGATCGGTTTATCGCATTAAGAACCCATCCTGTGTCTTTGGCTGATTAAAGTCAATCTGGTTGCCCTCCCTGGAGAACCCCCAGGAAGGGGTAGGGAGCACACATTTTTGAACCAGGACTATGTCTGACATCGAAATGCATTTAACTAAAGCACAATGGGTAATGTTGTTCATGCAAAAACATTTTGGTGTTTCAAAAAACCATTAGAGAGCATCAAGGGAGGACTGGAGTTTTGAAAAAGAATGAACCTTGACAGGCTAAACTAACTATTACTCTTTTACCAGCACACTCACTTGCCTGGAAAACTCCAGAAGGTCTATTAATTATTTTGGGGTTGTTCATGGAAGTCATCTGAGCTGGCAATTGCCAATCGCATCAGTCTGTGACATTCCAGGGGCCGACAGTGCCATGTCCTTCATATAAATCTGTTAAATTACTCGTATGCTGAAGTATCTCAGCTTAAAACCCACTCTCATTCTCCTTTATCAATTTTGCATCTGGTTTTCTCTGAGGTTGAAAAACAAAGCACACCCCAAACACTTACCTCTTTGCCAGTCATTTTGTGCACGCTGTTCTTTGTTAAAAAAAAAAAAAAAGAAAGTCTGCTCTGTAATTACCAGACACAGCTGTGGGAGTGGTTAATCTTTTAAAGCAACATTATGAATTATAATACCAAGTGTATACTTCACTCTGGTAATCCTGCAGTAATGCAAGCAATATTAGCATGTTCTGGGAGGCAGAGTACTGCCAGGGGACCAAGGATGCTTGCAGAAGAAGAAAAGGGGAAGATTTCATAGTAATGAAAACGATGTTGTGTTTAGTCCCACAAGCTAAAAACAAACTAAATATTTATGATAAATGAAAAGAATAAGGAGGATTATGGTGTTATTCACTGTAGAATAAAATATTACCTAATCTAAACATTTACATAAATAACAGAACGATAATGCACGCTGAATTTAGATGGTTCAAAGAGAGGACCAAATTAACTGTAACAACAGTGTTAGCATTGCTGTGCAGTGGTGGGTGCTCCTGGGGCTTCCCTTCTCCCTGACAGAGCCCAGCACAGGGGTGGCATTCGGTGCTACCAGACCAATTAAAAAAGAATGGAAAGATATGTTCATGCTCTGTGGTGGAAAAGCACCTAACTCCATTCAAGGAGTTTTCTGGTGTAGACCTCTACCACCTGAAGTGGAAAAAAGAAATTACATTACCTGACAGTGCTGGCAGGCTCTCGGGGGCTATCCCAAAAGAAGATGGAGCCAGCTGAGATGGGGGGTAGGCACTTGATTTCCACCCACATTCCCAGATCCACCACTGCCAAGCTCTGATGGCAGCTGATCTGTTTGCTGTGCCTCATTTTTTTGACCTTTTGGCTCCCTGGTGCCTCAAGCTTGGCTCTAGTCAGACTGAAAACACTCATTTGGATGGAGCTGTCAGGCTCAGCACTTGCCCCTTTCTGCACTACCTGATGAGCACAAACAGGACACCATGCCACCAGTGCCCAAGCTGCAGGTTCTCTTCAGGACACAAACCCCAAGTTCACATCCCTCCTTTGTGGAAAGAGCTGTTAAAGCATTTCCCCCAATACCAGCTTCCTTTAGCCATGCTTGCTCTCCATCCTAATGAGTCTTTCAGGATCCTAGCAGTACTCTGAGTCCTACTGAAACCCTTGGGTTTGTTTTGGGGCAGATGCTTATAGGCAGATAATTTCCTTCAGGATCATGGCCAAATTCTTCTGGAGGCAAAGGTGACACTGTTTAACCACATCTTTCTGCAGCTGAAGCTGAATCACAGTTCTATTTAAAATCATCTTCATTTAAGGCCTAAGGTTCATTAATTAATTATATCAAATTTCCACTTGGAAACCCTTATTCTTTTTGCATTTGGTTTCTCCTGTGAAGTAGAAAGGAATGTATGAAAGGGAGTAAAATATAAGTAATTTCAGTTATTAGGTAACATTTGAGGTAGGTTTTTTCAGCAACCTAAAGAACAGTCGAGAGTGATGGCATTCCTGTAGAATTGGAATGCTCTAGAGAATCCCATTATAACACTATGATTCTCCAACAATAATTTTTAAAAAATTCAGCAAATTTATGAAAAGAAAACAACTTCATACACAGTATTTCATAAGGGACATCTAAAAAAGGGACAACATAGAAATAGCATTGCAATGCAGTACATACATATGAATGAATATTCTTTAGCAAAAGAGTCCATTTGGAACCATAGTGGCACTTTTGGATTGAAGAAATGCCAACATGAGGGAGAACACTGAGTCACTCTGGTGTTTTCCCAGACCTAACTCGAAGTCCATGATCAAGGATATTTGGCAAACAGACCCAAACTGGGATCCAAGCTAGTACGAGTCTGTGCATTTAAGCGTGGCTGGTAAACTGCTGTGCAACTGTTTGAGGAAGAATTGATTTTCCTCTGGTTGAAATGTGCGAAGATCCCGTGGTTTATCCGAGGAAGTAAACCTAAAGATAACAGTTTGGTAACCCAGGGTGATGTTTACAACTGTAGTGAATGTGACAGCTTTCAAAGTATTATGTATATTTCTACGGCTGTACATGTACAGCTCTGACAGCATGTCAGTTATAATTCTTGTAAAAAATGGATTTAATTTATTATGGTTCAAATATAGAATAAACTATATAAATGCTTCACCATAAAATACTAATTTCCTCATTGCTGAGGGGCTCATCTGCATTCCAAATAGCAGTAAAGATGTTTTAATTGAATAGGTTTTTCTTCCCTTTTCCTGTCAGCCTCAACATGACTGGCTAGGGTTAAAATAGATGCACAGAACTGGAGGAAATCTCTGAACAATAAAGGAAAGCCTTAACCACAAACAGGACAACTACACTACCAGAAGTTCGGGGTATGCTGGGTTTTCGTGTTCTGGGGGAGCAGCGATGGAGGTTGCTCATGTGTGGCTGATGGTACTTGTGAATAATACCAGTTGGCAGACATTAGTAACACTTTGTCTCACTTTTTGCTCAGTTGTTCACTTTTCTGCATTTGGCATGTTTTCATGTTTTTAATAGGAATTTTTCAGTCATGCATCTTTGACATGAAATAGCATGAAATGTGATGCCTCCGATTTTGAAGTCTTTCCTCGCTGGCTGTATATGACATTAGTACAAAACTTATCATACGGAATTATCATCTTTGAAAGTAGCTTGCTTTTCAAGCTCCTTTATTTCCTCATCCCATGCACTGCAGAGAAATTTGTATGAATATTTTGCACTTAATTCTAATTTCATCCAGAGAAACTTCACTAGACTAAGCACTGGATTAAACAGGGCTAGGATTCAAAATTATCTCTCTGTGGTTGAACCTTAACATGAATATTGAAATTAACTGCTGCAAGACTTAGGACACAGAAAAAATGACCAGAAGAACTAAAAGAACTACTTGCTTTTGCTTTTTAATGAGTTAGCTGTAATTGTTTACCTATCATTTGATTATATACAGGGCTTATGCATAAAATAAAGTGGAAGTGAAACACGAAGTTTCAACATTTGTGGTTTGG
>NW_020884882.1:13422529-13500029 GCF_003945725.1 Corapipo altera | reverse complement strand
TTCAAACCTTTTTGAAGAGTGCTAAACTCTGGAGTGAAGATACAAATGAAACTCCCTCTGAACCAGGTCTGTACTTTACACCTCTTGCCCTTGGCACATGCCCAAATTTTTCAACCCTACTCAAGGATTGCCAAATATTTCATATACCTGAGCCCACAAACAACAACAAAAAATAGCCTTCCCTTGTGAGCTCCAAATAAAGATGTGAGTAAAAGAGCAAACACCACAAAACTGAGCTACACAAAGATTTCCAGCAAGACTTCAGGCAATTGAACACGAGTTGTATTCAGCTGAGATGTCAGATCTGAAAACCATCTCAGCGTGGTGCAAATGGCCTGGTTTTTCTTTTTGATTCTTATTGCTTTAGTTTTGTTTATTCTTATGTAACCTGTCAGCAAAACTTACTCTGCTCCTGGACTGTTTGTGGTCCCCTGATATTGAGAAGGACAGCTTGGCTTCTGCTCCTGCCTGGTGCAGTTATCGTATCCACCTTCATTTGCCAGGCTGGAATCCTGTGCCTGTCTGTGTGAGTGGCACTAGTCACATTCAATAATGCCTTGGTTTTGCATTCAGGCCTATTCTGCACAGCCTTTACAGGCATGTTTACACACCTCTGACTGAAGGGATTTAGGAGAGTGCCATTAAATCTGTGCCTGATGTGTTTGTGCAGGAGGTTTGCGCAGCCCAGGGGTGCTGGGTGTGGGAATGACTTGGGCTGCAACACACACGAAAAGCTACAAATCGTCAGGGAATGTTAATTGAAAAGTTACATCAAATGCACAGCAGGTGGTTGGGACCTCACTGGTAAAAAAATCAGCTCAACCAGAGGTAAGTGAACTGCACAGCCACCACTTTGGTAATTGGGGATCACTGTGGGGCAGTTAAGGGTTTGCTGGATTAGGGACTGGCAGGGGTGGGGCTGGGAGATGGGGACCAGGCACTATTCTGGCAAAACAACACACCCAGGTGACTCATACCTCTGCCTTTTCATCAGCTCATCTTTGGGGTTTGAGGTAGAAGGGCTGTGGAGAGGATGAAAGGATGGCCATGCATGCCATGGGGTTTGAGGTGACTCAGAGCTGTGGTCGGCCTCAGGGCGTGTTCCTCCTACAACTAAAAATGCAAAACTTGCCTCTTTGCAGAAAGCAATCTGAGTCCTTCAGTGTTGCTGCCTTTTTCCATCAGCTGTATAGCTGCCACTACTCACTCTTCCCTCCTGTAGCTTTCCTTCCTCCATTCCCCAAATTTTTTAAAAGCAAACTGCATACTTAAATTTTGTGTACAGCAGAAACAAGATCTTCTCCATCCTTTCCCATACATACACATACACTATCTCCTCTAAAGGCAGAAGTGTCTCATTACTTGAACATGATTTAATTTTATGTACATTTTACCTTTCCTTCTTTTTTGTCCCCACATTTCTTGACACAAAAATGCTGTTTTTTCACAAGTGTTGTGTACATTTATTAGTTCAAGCACCATGAGATTCTCTGAATCTGAAACCGCCTTAATGTGGAATAGAGGAAATAACAGACATGCTGTGGCCTTTTTCCTCCCTTTCCATGCAGCTTTCCTAATAAAGCAGATGAGAGACAGATTTTGCTTACAGCATTCACTGGTGTCACAGTGCTCCTCACCCTCTCGCTGCTCCCCCTCCCTGTCCAGGTGCTGTAAGCAAGGGCACATGAGTCACATCAGAGGCTGGCAACACTTTTACCTGGTATTGCACTGCCAGCTTGTTCTGTGCCTTCCTGTCTAAGGTGTCAGATTCCTGCTAGAAGTATTTGTAAACAGAGCTCAAGAAAACTCCCAACTTTGCCTGGAGTAGTGCCTCATGAATATTATAGTCATGGAATGAAAGCCTCTAGGAGGAGTACAGATGTACTTCTCACCTACCCCATGGCACCAAGCCGTGCCAAGCAGGGGGGGCAGCAGCAATCAGCCTCTCCATGTGCATACACACCACACTTTTCCTTCTGTTTATCAGTGTCTAATTAAATTCCAGTCAACCTGAACAAAAAGATCCATACTTGTTGCAGGCAGTAAATAAGGATGTGTTGGAAAAATGAGTATGAATGAATTTTAGCCACAGGTTGAAAAATACATACAGTAGTATCGCAATAGTCTCAGGGGCCATTTGATAGCAAATGTTGTAAAATGACAGATCATACCAGTGACAGCAAGATGGCATTTTTCAACCCAGAATTAATCCAGATGTGGTCCAGTTAGTATTTGCTTTATTCGTGGCACTCCAGTAGATAGTACCAGGTTATATTAAAATTGCTTTTCAGAGAAGCATATATGACTTTAAAAATGTCCTTTGCTAGCCTGCAGCTAGAGGTTCCCTGGAAATATCTTCATATGTGAATTTAGAGATATTTGATATGAGATAGTTTAGCCCTTGTTGAGAAATAGAGGCAGGAAAGCAACACTTGTTTCCTAATGCTGATCAACAGAACGAATAACTGCACCTCTCGTAACCACCACTACAGCACAGATCTGTCTCTGCATTATTGGGCGACTGACACAACAATTTTAATCACAGTTTGATTAAAACTAAGTGCTTAACTTAAACACAGAATGGGAAAGAGTTTCATCATTGCCTTGATGTTTTTAGTATTCTGCTCATGTCGACTATCTTCTGGTTTGGTGGTCACAGTGCCTAGAGCTACACATAACAAGGTTTTCCTTGTCGTTTATGATATCAACCATTCTTTTAGAGCTGATACCTCCCTTACAGCAGCACGAGCCCATCTCACCTCCTAGCTGTCCCTGAATGTGCTTTGGGAATGAGGGTACGGAGAGGGCACCCGCTGGGTAATGGCCTCGGCTGGGCAATTCTGGATGCAGCCCAGGGACCTCACACACTTATGGCTCCAGCACCAGAAGCACCCAGAGAGAGTGATAAGTGTTATAGTGCAGCATAATCCACTCTTCAACCTCAGTGAAGATGGCAGGATCATACTTCCTTCCATTCTCAGATAATAACCATTTCATGTAGGCAGTTACAAGACCTATTTATAGGGATTATTTTAGCTGCCATCTTTACCCTTAAGAGGAAAGGATCAGTGCTTTGGACAGGTGGCAATTTTATGCTACTCACCCACCTCCATATCTTTTTATCTGGATGTGCAGTATGTGGTTATGTTTCCATTTGGATGACTTTCATGTTCTTTAGATGGCAAATGTTTTATGAAAAATGATAAAATGGAAGAAAAGGTTCAGGTAGACACTGAACTGAAAACAGGTTGGGATCCTCTGATGAATGACCCACCTAGGCCTTGTTTGCCTGCAGAAGGAAATTTGGGAGAGGTTTACGATGAGCTGTTTGTGTAACCAGCTATGCAAACTAGTAAAAACAAGTCATGTGAGAGAGAGAAGGAACATTGACTGCTTTGACAACTGCTTTGCCATTGCTAAGGAAACTGCTCCCTTGGTAACCATGGTCAGTACATCTGTCTTATTTTATCTCCAATTCTCACATAGACACCATCATGGAAAGAATATTAACACAACCAAACCCCAAACATTTCAGAAAAGCACAAGTTTTCTATTAATTTCTTTACTAGAAAGTTTAAGGGAGATTCTGCTTTGGTGTTGATTATGGTTTTGCCTTGCCTGAGATGTGCTCCTTAAGTATTAACTTATGCACAATAACAATTTATTCTTTTGTTCTGCTTTGCACTTCTTTAAAATGTGATACTTATTTTCTCTTAGCTCTCCTAATTTACCTAATGCAATTGGGCTTTACAATAGGAAAGCCTGAAGGCTGAGAAAGCTTTTGCATCTGTCAAAATAAGAGTTTATGTTCTTTTGCTAAGGAAAAAAACTCTTACAGACATGAGCAGAGTAGAACAAATGAAACTCCTGATTGCAAGGACACCAACAAACTTTTAAGATGACTGAACTTTTTGAGCCAGGACCACATGACATCAGCAAGAGCTTTCTTGACCCTCCTGCTTAAATACATTAGCAAGGAGGAGAATTAGAAATGTGCACAGGGAAGTCTGGGGAGAAATCCTGGATGTAGTTTTTACCCCTTTTTAATGGAATAAGGATATTTGTCTGTATCTACCAATAAATCAGATGTGAAATATCAATGGAAGTACAACTTTACACAATAGAATTATGTTCATGTCCACAAAACCCCCAAACCTAATGAAGCAAAAGAAATAAGTCAGTATATAGGATGCAAAGATTCCCATAGGCTCTCTATCCATAATGCCAGGCACAACGAACATCCTTTGGGTAATGTTTTGCCTCAATTCTAAGATATTCTACTACACTAAGATGTTAGAAGCACCAGAGGTAGTCAGGTTTCTCAGTAACTTTACAAGAATAAAGTTATAGAGAAGGGGAAAAAAACTGGAGTGATGGTGAAAGAGGAGATAAGACCTTATAAGCAAATATGAAAGTATCTGTTCTCAAGGTGGACACAGTGACTGCATGATACAGGGTCTTCATGTCACACCACCACATAAGAACACATTCCTCCAAAAATGGCTAATCCAATGCCTTAACTGCCAGGGCTATGATTCGTGGATTTACTGTGACTGCATGTAGACCTACAGCAAGGACCTGTTTGGTGAGAAAAACAACCATCCCACCAAGCACCTCTCCAGCCTTGTGTCCCCTCTCTAACAGCAACCAGGAGGGAAATCACAGTGGTACCTCTCCACGTCCTCTGCCAGCATCCCAGTAAAAGAAAAGGAAAGGAATGTCTCTGACAGACTCCCTGAGGGATTACAGGAATGCTCATAGAGTTCAACAGCTGACTGGTAGAAGATTTTAGACTGATGGGCTGATTTTAAGAACAGTGCAGAGGTAGCAAAGCATGGCCTCTCATGGTGGTGTGAACATCCTGGCACTGAGTGTGTTGCACGATTTGTGGCAAGAATGAGCTCTAAGTGAAAAGTTACAGCTTCTTTCTTTTGAGTTATCATCTATCAATGATAACATGATCTAGCAGTGACTCAGCTTCAGCTGACACAGTCCAGCATCCATTCCTATAGCAGGGATGCTATAGTATCATCATCATCAAACCTGACTTTCCCATCAGCTGTGTATGCATGAAGCATCCTGCCTTCATACCTGTTCTTTTAGCAAAGACAATGCAATGAGAGCTATTGTCACTGGTAGCTGAATACCCACCACAGAAGCTTTGGGACACTAACAACACATATATCATTTAACTACTCTATCACGCAGCCTGACCTTTCATTTTTATGGAAAGTCTTTGCAAATGCTTTATTTACCCAAGCCCATTTACTGTAAACAACACAGCATTTGGCGTTCATGAGATGTTTGGTTTAACTTTATCCAGAAACCAGAAGCAGTTACACCAATACCACTGGTGCAAGGGAGTTGCCATGAGTCATTTATTCCAAGTCTTCCCTTCTCATGTCTCCAACTCCAGCAGCACATCAGTGAGAGCTGTGCTTCACTTCCCCAGGGTGCAAAGTGAGGGTTAACAGCGTTTAATCCCTCCCAGGAGCAGACTGTGGCTACATGGGCTATTATGCTATTGGATATTGCCAGGAAGCAGGAAGGTCTGTGCTCTCCCTAAAGGAGAGGGGCCAAGAGGGACATGATGCCCAGCTGCCATGGTGGGGATGGTGCCCCTCACCAGCCACAGCCCCTTTCTACAGTACCTGAGGGAGAGGAGCCAGCAGACCTGCAGATGGGGGCCAGGTCCAACCAAGAGCCCAGGTCACAGTGATGTCAAGCTGGGAAGTCAGTCCGTGGGTCCATGATTCAGCTGAAGACCAGCATCCCCCTGCACAGTTCACAGAAGGGAGCTAACCTCCCTAACTGAGCTTAAATAGGCTCCCAGGCACATGAGAGTGGGTGGAGGCACCAGGTGAGGCTGGTCAGGGCAATTAACATTTACCAGTACCTTCAGGGCCCTGAAAAATACAACATTAACAAGTCAGCAAAATAAAAGATATTTACCAAGCTACTAAAGCCTTGACACTTTCCCCAGCTGAAATGCTAAGGAAACTCTGCTGACAGTTTTCACAACTACTCCAGAAAGCAGGGCTAAGGCATGACTATGAGGAAGAGAGGTGGTTTTTTTTATATAAAAAAAAATCCAACTACATTACTGCAGAAAATTGAAAAGTAGTTACTCCTACAGATATGAAGATTGGTGTACATGAGTATATTAAAGGTGTTGCAAAAGACCACAGTTTGGGAAGCTTGTTCTCCACAGCTCTGCATGAATATAAAAGTCCTTTGAGTTTAGATCCACTCAGTGGAAAGCACACCAGCACAACACAGTTTAGCAGCACATGTTCTGGAGCGTACTAAGGCCTGCTGCCTCATGCTGCTGAGCCTTCTCACCAGTCACTTGCTATGGGATAGCTGTGGGATTAGGTAGGCGAGGGCTGACATCTGTGCCCTTACTGTGAAATCTGTGCCACTTACTTAACCACTCTGTCACAATGGATTGGGCTGCTCTGCCTACACTAGCCTTGAGGAACCAGTGACAGGGCCTTGGCTGGCACATGCTGATGGAGTGGGGAGCAAGCCTGTCCCTCTGTGAGGCAGGGTGGCAGAGCCTGGAGGGGAGGCATGGGGCTCTGCTCTGGTTTCTTCCTGTCAGCTGAGGACCTTCTCAAACTGGCCTCTGAAGGCTGTTGCTCCCACTCAGTCCAGAGCGCAGGAGCCCTTGGGTAGCACGGTGCCAAGACTGCTTTGAAAACAGCTGATCTGGTTCTGAGGGTGCCTGAATGATGGCTGAGATGACAGGCTGGCTGGACAAGGTCTCCGGAGAAAGTAGGGCAGCAAAACTTCCTAATTAAGATAAAAATACCTTTGTAGTCTTTGTAGTGAGGGAGAGCCGCGGCACTCAATCTAAATGTCTCTGTCCAAAGAACGAGCAAGAAAGAGCTTTCTTAGATCCTTTACCTTTGCTTAAAAGAGACAAGAGATCATCTGACAGCAGGTTCGTTAGGCTCACCTTCCAGTAACGAGGCTGTTGTAGGAGCTGCCTGTGCTCTCACAGCTGAACCTGCTGCCCGTACAGCCTGCAGCCACGTGCTGAAGAGCTCCTGCTACTTTCACACACACGCTGCCCTCTCTCTGGACAAGATGATCCTCATCTAAAAGAGGAAAACATCACAATGAAAATCAAAATGGGCTGTAGACCTGCTAAGAAATGCTTATTCACAAATCTCTTTCCTGGACTCAAGGCACAATTCATCCCAAGGAGTTGTTAGACAGCTCAGGAGCCAGGCTGTGCCTGCTGGTCAGGAACCCTCCCAAGCTGGCTGGGAAAGGAGATGTCCCTGAGGACGGCAGGGAGTGGGAATGATTTGATGAACTTCCGAAGACACAGAAAAAAGCACAAAACAAGTTTGGAAGGGACATGATCATTCTTAGTTCGAAGGAGTTTGCCCTTGAGACCCATGGAGAGCACATCAGCTGGCTCCAGCTAACATGTTTTCTCTAGCACTCCAGAAAAAAAGAGGCAAAGTACAGTATGTACTTGTCTGCTGAGACATTTAGATTGGCTACTGACACTCTGCAAATGTTTATAAAGAAAACAAAATGTGGATGATAGCCATTTTCATTAAATTGTGCAGATTCAGTTCACCCCTAGTCACAGGATCCCTGAGCCATATTCTTACCCTTTTGCATGGATCTGCTTCACAACAGCACTGAGGCTGTGTGGCTTCTGCTGCTGTTTTCTTGCTTGATGGGTCTGGTGCACACAGCTGTGTGTGGAGGCATTGCCAGCACCAGGTATCTGCTCGGTATCTGCAAGGTGAAGGTTAATATCCCTTGGCCCTGCCACCTCCGTTTGATTTTTATCAAGTCAAATCTAAGAGAAGGAAAAAGACAGAATGAAAATTTGAAACCTTACCTGCCAAGGCAGAGTTCCCTCTTGTGTACCATGTAAAATTGTCAAAAATCTTGGTGGCTGGTTGCTTGGGTGCAGGGATGCTCTGGAGCTTCCTTTGGGCCAGGCAGCACATCCTCTCTTGAAACCAGGAGCGCCGATATTTTTATTATGTTCTGTGGATGTTTCACTTGCTGGACCTCATCATGTAGATAAATTTATGCCTGTGAAGCATGAGAATTCCATACTGAATTATATATACCATGCCCACAACAGAGCCTTCATAAAGATGGGAATTGTAATTCTGGAACCATCACTCTCTGTAACAGTCCCCCACCTCCAACATGAGTGACTTTGCCAACCTGGAGGTGAAGGAGCTGACAACAATGATGAGAGCAGAGACATAGTTTCATGTCCAGCCTGGTAATTTTATTTACTGAAATAATCTATCCTCAGGGATTCATTTGGCTCTGTGTGGGTGTGTGCTGTCTAACTCTCCCCACTTGGCTTTTGCCAAGCCTGTGGACTGCCAGTCTGCAAACCATGGCCTGACACACACTGGCACCTGGGTCATAATGTCCTGATGAACTGTGAGACAGAAAGAAATGCCCATGGGAGTGTTTGGAACAGCAGCCATACCAGGGTGCCTTTGCCTATCAACAGCATCCTTCCATAGCAGGGCAAAAAATCAGGCTTGGGCCATCTCATAACCCACAGAGGGCTTGTTTCTCCCTTCCTACACCAGTGACACTGTGATCCAAACCATACATCAAGGTATCAAGTAATCCCAAACCAGCCTGTGTAATAGGATTTTGTATCTGCTGTGTGCAGATGGGACAGAGCATCCCCTCTCCTCACCAGGACATCTGCTGGCTAACCCCATTTTCCTTCTGCCTTCTTCTCATTTCCTTATCTTGACGCCTGTTTATGTTATGTGTGTGTATGTTCTACACACTGGAAGGCCAATTTGAAGCAAAAAATGGCGTTGCCCCTATCTTATGGTGTCCCTAAGCACCACGTGTTCCACCCTCTCTGCAGAACTCCAGCCAAAAAAGTTTGCTTCCTTTTCAGCACTGCAGTGCTTTTGGATGTCAGAAGCAGCGTCAGCCCTCTTCAGAGACTAGAACAACTGCTGTGAATTTAAAACAAATATTTTTCATCTTAAATGCCATGGTAGGTCAACTAAACAGAAAAGAATAGTTGGTAACAGGCTCGAAACTACAGCGGGGTGGAGTGTTTACAGCTCCATCAACAGCTCGGTGTTAATGAGCTGAGTCCGAAAATTACCTCTCTATTGATGGAAGCATGGATGGAGCACAGAGATGAGAAAGCTGGTGATTGCCTCCAGCTGCAGGCAGAACTTGGAGAGTGTTTATTTATCACTTTGAATTGAACAATTTTTTTGGAGAGGGAAGTAAAGTTCTGAAAAGAGCAGTCGTGCAGCTCCCTGCAGCCTGGCACATGTGCCAGCCCTGCAGCTCCAGCTCTGGGGGGGGGAGGATTTCATCCTGTCCCAGGGACCATCTGAGTGGGCATGAGGAGGAAAAGCCTCAGCTGTAGTCAGTCCTTTGCTCTGTGTGTGTGTGTGTGTGTGTGTGTGTGTAACAAGGCATGTTTTTCAACCAAAAGTGCCAGGCAGGAAAAATGTATTGCTTTATGCTGACTGGATGTAAGAGGGCTGCAAATATATCAAAGGAAAAGTGTCTCCTGCATTACAACTGCTGCAGCTGATGGGGATGTTTCATGGAAGGTGTTATTTCTGACCCTGATTTCTCCCTTTACTTTGTTTTCTGTGGGAGGTATTGGTAGTGCTATGGCTGAGCAAAATGGGCAGACAAAGATGTCAGCAGAGGATCCTCCATTTGAACTTCCAGTGTATCAGCAATACAGACAGGGAGTTTTTCCAGGATAGCCTCTTTTGCCAATTCAAATTTTGGGGAATTTTCCTAATACAGTTTCTTCTGTTCCACACAGCCATTATTTTTGAGGGACTTTTGACACAGCATCTCTCTATGTTGAATTGTGCCTCAGTGCTGCCACGTCTGTGTAAACCTCCTACAATTAGCCTTGGCCAATTGATCCAGCCTGTCCAGATCCCTCTGCAGACCCTTCCTACCCTCCAAGCACACCAACACTCCCACCCAACATGGTGTCATCTGCAAACTGGCTGAGGGTGCACTCAATCCTCTTGTGTAGATCATTGATAAGAATATTAAACAGGCCTGGCTCTTTCCGACCCTTCTTTTAAATGGGTGTCATATTTACTCACTTCCAGTCAGCTGGGACCTCAGCTGGGACCTCCCCAGTTGGCCAGCACTGCTGCTAAATGATTGAAAATTCAAAGTATGTATTTAAAGCACAAACAACAGAAATAGTTCTAAATGCTCGAAACATGCTTTTAAACAATTTAGCAATGCAGAGTAAGTATACCCTGTTGAAGGCAGGCTACAGAAATGTTAACATCCTCTCAAGGTAAATCAAGTAATGGACTGTTGGCCTATTTTTCAAACCGCTTCTCCTCAGTAACTTGACATTTGATAGGATTATCTATTACTGTTGGATTTTGGTTGACTCTCTGGTATGCCTGAGAAGATTGTCATCTTGTGATTTAAAGATAATAGAGCCAAGCATGTGAAACTGCACACAGAGAATAAACCTTTGACTCAGAACCGACTATTTTGTTAAAAAAAAAAAAAGAGGACGACTTTGTCTTGAGCTCGGTTTGATACACTGGCAGTTAATGAAATTATCCAGCAATAACTTTCCATTCTAAATATTGCTGTGCTATTTTTAAAAGGCTCCTATGGCACTCCACGCAGGGCGGCCTGAGCTAACAATACCACATATCTGAAGAGGGTGAGTGTGATTAAAGACTTGTGACAATAGCTAATGTAAGCTTTAACTAAAAATGTCAACTCCATTTGTTTTCAGCTTTAAAGAGTTTCTGGATCAGAATGTGCAGGTAGGAGTTATAACAATTTCAAGATTACACTTGACCTAGTAGAAAAGATGATCATGTAAAAAGTGACATGAACGAGGATTCTGTGTGTATCCATGTACCTGTGTATAAACATGTCAACACTGCCAAAGAACTTCACAGTTTTCCGAAATATGCAACATGTATTTTTTTTGTAAAGCCTCACAATTGGCAATTTAAAAAATAAATGGAATGAACTAGAGCAGGCTTTTTATTACGCATGGCTTTATTTCTTTGAATTTCAAAATTACCTAGCATGCATTTTCAACTTTGGAACAATTTGCAGGCTGTTTTCATTTCTATTTAAACGGCTAAACACTGAGAATGTGCCTCTGCTTTGCATTCTAATTGCATGTAACTGATTTGCACAGCAGAACAAAAACCTAATTTTCAGATTATGAATCATGCGCTAAGAAATAATTATTGTTTTACGAGAAAAAAAGTGCTTTCCACATTTTTCCCCCTTGCCCAATTTGTGAGAACTGTTTGCCAGTTTGCAGGTTGCCAGCCTTCCCAGAACACCAACTATTTCTCTTTAGGGACTGGAAAAAGGTAGACAGAGACACGAGGCATGCAACTGTTTTGACTGCATTCTTTTGCTTGCAACATAACACTTGCCTTTTATTATTTTATCTTCAACAATCAAGGGGTGACTAAATGGTTGCAGGTGGTGATGAAAATAAAAGCCATCCATCATTATTTATTAGGCATGAAAAAGATACACAATAATGTAATTTAATCCCGGAGCAGACAATTATTTCCACATATTGATAATACAATGTGAAAACTGTCATGAATCCTAATGTGATGTTCGCCTTTATTGGTGAACCACTGGTAGCAATGCAAATAATGAAATTGTATCCAAAAGAAAAAAAAGTGATTATTTGCATATACCAATAGTGTTGTAGAGAAACACATCATTACTAACTTTGGAAAATATAATCATGCTTTGTGTGTTACTTTGGTTTTGAAGTTTGCAAATGCAGAAGCAAAATGTTCCTCTAAGTAAATATTTTATTGATTTCTGCCTGATCAAAATTATTTAAGAGGTTTTGATAAGGGAACTTTAAAGCTGTGAACATGCAGCTGTATAATCACCACCAGCTTATAGAGACTTGCAGATCTCTCTGCTAATCTATTCACATATTTGTGCACGACACTTCCTCCATTAAAAATAATTTAAGAAATAACTTTGCTGCATCTGGGCCTGATTCAAAGCCCATTGAAGTCATCAGAAAGGCTTGCATTGATTTTGGTGGGCGTCAGACAGAAACCCTTTGTTGCTGCTTTCTATAAATAAAGTTGAGCTCCAGTTTGGGCAGAGCAGTTCTCACATATATATTCAGACTGATGACATTGACCCCTGGGCAGATGTGAGCATGTGCCACTTAATGCCCACTTATATCTCGTTTTGGGGGGGGTAAAAGGGCCTTTTGACTGGACAAAAATATACATATTTTTATAAATAGGCAACTATACATGCAAAGTATATCTGCAACTGCACAGCTAATTTACATTTGAATTACCATGTCTGGGCATGCAAATCAGGTAATTACTTGCTCACATATAACCGGCCATTTGCATGCACAAATACCTATTATATGCATTCAAGTCACAGTAATGTGTCTGCTGCATTTAGCTGTATCTCAAGAGAAAGTGCAGCAAGGAAAAGGTTTACATTATCTCTTATGGACTTGGTGTCTTCTAGAGTGATGTAAGTGATATTTGAAATCATTAGGATATCTGTAAGCTTCCTGCATGTGCTGTCCATTAAACTGAAGTCTCTTAGGCTTGAGTCTATAAGAGACTGGAGCACTTGTGGCAGGAAAGCCATTGAAAATTAGTTACAAATAGGGAGAGTCTCTTTCTGACTCTAAAAACACAGACCATGAAAAGGTAAAATCCCACCGTGAGAACATTCCTGAACGCACATCAGCATTTCTGTTGCCCAGAGAAGTTGTGGATGCCCCATCCCTGGAAGCTGGATGGAGCTCTGAGCAATATATCTAGTGAATGGCATCCCTGCCCATGGGAGGGGATTGGAACTAGGTGATCTTCAAGAACCCTTCCAACCCAAACCGCACTAGGATTCTAGAATTTCATGATTTCCAGAGACCACCTTTGAGGAAGCTGCTGAGCACATCTTGGGCAAGTCATACAGACAGGGACCAGACATAGAGCTGGGGAGGAAGGGATGGTGTCAGAGCATCCCTCCTCAGCTTCTTCTAAGCTTGTCAGGGGCTGATTTACTTCTGCACCAGATTCCCATCAATCTCACCTCCTACCACTCTATTTTTAGGAAGGAGGCGTAGAGTGTGTTTTCCCAAACTCCTGGGCATTATCCATCTCTCTGTGAGCATGCCATGGGTGTCAGCTGGTCTGAGCATCATCTGAAATGTAGCAGCAGCTGCTGCTGTTTCCATTTGAAAGTGCATGAATTGGAGGCAGTGGTACCACTGAGGCTGGAGGGGCACCCACATCCAAGGGGAAAGAGTGTCCCACATCCAAGGAAAAAGGGTTCAAGCATGGCTCCACCACCCCAGGCAGGCAGGGTGCCTCGGCAGGGCAGGAGAGGAGTAGTTGCACTTTCACTTTTGCCTTATGTTTAGACTGTTGGTAGAAGGACAAATGGGCCTGAAAAAAAATACAATGCAAGTTGTTTTTCTCCATTAATCAGTGCTTTTTTTTTTCTTTTTTTTTTTTTTCAGCTGCCTGGCTTCATTACATTTGTTTGTCTTTCCCTCTCCAACTGAGCAGTGGGATCTGATTTTCCTGAATTTGGCTGAAGACACAAATTAAAGTCTTCTTTGTTTATAATCAAAGCAGGAGTTGATTATTTGAACATTTTGAAGGAATCACATAGTATTTTAGGAGTCTGTAAAAAGACAAGAAAGGTGGTGGGAAGTCATCAGATGCTATTTTCTTTAAAACTGCATGGATGGTTTTAACAAAGTCAACCCATGACGTCTGTAGAGTTTCACCAAATGGCCTGGGAACTGATGGCAAATTTGTGAAAACATGCTGGAAATGTTTTGTTGATATTCCTGCTGACATTAGGGGCAGATCCTGCATGTCACCACAAATATTTGGCAGTGGAGAAAACCAGAGATTTTGTTCAGCTCTGTTTGGAATCAGATAGCAAATTGATCTTGGAGACTCTCCCTGGAACTCTTCATATTTTTGGAAAACAAAAGATTTTCAGAGGAAGCCCTGTTTTTATTATGCATGAGATTGTTATGGGAGGAGAAAAGGGAGTCTGTCACTTACACAAAAGATGAGGGGAATCGGAGCTTTTGCTGGAATTGAACAGATTATTCCTGGCCTTAGCTTTGTGTACTTTTCCCCAGGAACATGGATTTTTATGTGAGAAAAGATTATTTCTGAGTTATTTATTATTTATTTATTTATTATTCCATCTCCTGTGCCTCATACAATGGGATATCAGTTACCTGTGGGGTCAGTGAATAGTCCTGATGGGAGCTGAGGGAAGGGAGTATGTCCAGAGCACACTGCAGTGCTGGAAAACGCTGCTGTGATCAGACAGGAGTCATGGACAGCAAGACAGGACATACGGACCTTCCTGGCAGTGCTCAGCCACCCTTGTCTCCCTTGCTGTGCTCTTGCTCCAAGTGGATGATGAGGCACAGAGAGTCCTGACTGCTCCTTTTGATCCACTATCTACATGACCTGGATGAAATCCCAGACCTAAAGAGTTTTTCCCTTAACTCCAGCCAATATTTCACCTCGTCTTCCAGAAAGTGTCTGTGTGTCCTCCGTGGCAGCAAGAGAAGTGCCCTCACTCACCATGGCAGGATCATCTCCCCATCTTCTAGGCTTCTTCCCTTGTCTTTTGGGAAGAGCCCAGAAGAGCACCGGGAGGAAATACCTCGGCAATATTTCCACTTTCTGACTTAAAGAGAAGCCCAGGAGCTCTGGGAGCCTGGGGCTCAGCAACGTGACCTGCCCTCCCCCCAGAAACCACACACTTCTGTGTGAAAGAGCTCAACTAAGAAGTAGCAAAATTTTCCAGAGGTGGCAAGGGAGGACCTTTTGGGGACCATGCTGTGTGCGTTGTATGAGTTGGTGGGTTCCAGATGAAGCGAAGGAAAACTCTCCATGGGGAGCTTCTGACTTCATAGATTGCTCAAACACTAAGCATATTTAACGCAGGGCTGGATGTGATAAACTAGATTCATACAGCAACCCAAGGAAAAAACAACAGGGGAATGTGGCAAGCAGTCAGTTTTGTGGTCTGAACCTCACAGGAAGGACATGTTTTCAGATCAGACCCCGGCTGTAACAGTTAGGCTGAATCAGGAGATGTAGAAGAGGCTTCTTCTTGCAATGCATTTGAGTTATTTCAAGATTGCCACTTCAGCTCTCAGGCAAAGGACCAGCCTCACGGAAAGGCTGATCAGCTGAATTCAAAACAGCTCCATGTCCCCAGATATGGTCCCACCATGTATCTGGCCACAGTCCTGCCTGGAGCAGGACTGTGTATTTGTGATGCCCAGATTCTGCTATCTAAGTCTGATTTGTCCTGGTTTATGTGGAGGGGTCATGAGGCAGATGTGAGACAAGTCACCATGCCATGGTAAAGGAGCATTCACAATCAAGGGAAAGTTCATCTTCAGTGTCATAGCCCAGGCTTCAGTGTGGTGCTCAAATGAGTGGGAATTAGTTGGAAAGAATCCAGTAGTGGCCAGTATAAGGGCTGAGACAGAGCTGGGGTTGGCCAGGGAGAAACAGGAAACATCAAACATGTAAAATGCTGTTGCAGAGGGGCAGGGAATAAACTATTCTCCCTGTCCATGGGGGATATGAGAAGAAGTTGCAGGCTTACCTATGAGTAAGAGAGCCTAAGAAAGAACTTTTTAATTATAAAAATAACTCATAGTAGAAAAGGCAGCAGATCCTTCATGGGCACTGGATTAATCTATTAGAATAAATAAACTTGTTGTTTATTTCCATAAAAATGTTGGAAAGTAGTTTTTTTTAAAAGTCTGTTTCATAACTAAGAGCAAATCTCCCTCAAGTAAACATACTTTCCAATCTTCATATATCTACTGCATCTTCTACCTCTCCTCACAGGCAGTGATGAATGTAACAAAGTAGTGGGTGGGAGGAAAACACAGATAAATATTGTGTAAGTAATGTGCTATATATATTGGGCACAGATAGAAATAGCATTGTGTTCATTCTGTTTTCATTCTCACCAGCACAAATCAGGAATAAATTCAGTCACCAAACTCTTTCTACATGTAAAAATGGAGAAAGTGAGTGGTGAATGAATGTGTTGCAAAGAGTTGAATGTGAATTTTTTGGTAAGCCAGCATCTTTGTTTTATTATCTAGTCATGCTTCTGTGCAAGAAGACTGAGTGCAGTCATTATATGCATTTTTCTCAAAAGCCAACACTGTTATGGGATATACTGGAGACAGTGTGGGTGGAGCACAATAGTATTAAAAAATAAAGTGCTGTCTCCTTTTTTGTTTTCCTGTATAAGAACAAATCATTTATTCCCCACTGGGTTTCATGAGTGTGTTATTTACCACTGTTTACTGTAACTAGCTTCCTATTATTACAAAAGTTGGCAGGGTGAGCATTGGTCTGTAGCTTGCCCAGTTGCATTCCAATTCCTTTCTGCCAAAAATTAAAAAATGGGTTTTCCATGCACCTATCACATGTAGGAATATATTTAGCTGCGTTTCTTAGTCCTACAGATGCCAGCCTCACTGTCAGAGCTGTCAGGAATATGCCTGACCCCCTCTCTCCACCAAGCACTCTGTGATGGGCATCCCATGAGCACCCAGAGAGGGGCCATCACAGGGCTGCAGGACACAGTGGCACGATACCCAGCCTAATTTTAACCTGGTTAGTTTGACTACCACACACAACAGCACTTAACTCAACCAGAGCTAATTTATCCCAAGGAGAAGGTAACCAGATATTTCTGAGAAACACTTCATCACTTCTACATAAAGACACTTTACAGGGTGTTGCTGCCAGGTGGATTTGTCCAGTCTTCCCCTGGAAAGCGTCGCCAATCCCATACCAGGAGGAAGGTGTGCTGAGCAGAGGGGAAAGCACCACTCAGCTTGTGCCTTTACTTCCCCAGGTATGCAAGGACAGGGATTATGCCTGATCACATTGTGCCCAAGAGTGACCATGGAGGACAATGTGAAAGAGAGGGTAGATTTGGGGAAATAGCCCCAGAGGAACAGGATTATCCCGGGGCAGCCCCACACTGGGCATAGACTAGTTTGGAGTCCTCCAAGTATCACTGGATGACCATGCTGTAGAAAGGGTCTCAGTGGTCTGGGTCATCCTTCTGTGAAGGGTTTAGCTGAGCTGCGTGTGTTTGCCCTGCAAAATCTGCTCTGGGTTTCTGTTTTATGCCTCCAAGAGTCCTGTGCCCTTTGTAAATAGAGGGGCTGAGTGACACGGGAAGAGCCGGTGTGCTTGTGAGAGCACTGGCACAATATATGGATATATATTTAACTTTCTGCTTGGTGTTATTTTCTCTCTGCTTGGGCAAACAATATCCTGTCTGCTTCCTAGTCCTAATCAAACTGCGGGGTACCAGTAAAACAAATCCAAACTAATAAAGCACATTTCACCAGTATTAATCCTCTTAAAGTTATCAGGTTTTCACATCCCTAGATAGGAGTAGTACTGTCTGACATAAAGTTGAGAGATAAAAGTAGGATAAAAGAGCCATTACCATACAACAGCATTAAGTCAAAAATATAATTGCAAAGGCTGAACTTGATTATTATTTAAAACATGTGTTGGGTGGAGGCACCAGCCGGCAGGAAGCATCTGATGCTGATGAACCCACACAACCTCAGCATGACTGACTTTTGAGTATGAATGTAAAAGATTTATTAATTTCATTTTTTAAGATGTTCTATTTGTTTTGAAAACATTTGGGGTTGCAAAACACATGAATCCTGTAACTATTTCCATAAAGCCTGGAACAGAGGAGCAACATTAGAGGGGGTGGGGAACATCGGTATATTTTTTTTTCTGAGAAGAATTTCCATTAAAATTAAATCTAGTTTAATTATAGCTCCTCAGCAGTGAGTATGTGATTTCTGATTATGTCCCTGGTGGATGCTCAGGTTGGTACTGCTGTGGTTGGATTGAGATCTGCTCCATTTCATTATTTTTTCCTTGAAGAGAAACCTCACTGGTATTCGTGGAAACCATGTGTCGGTTTGTGCAGCGTGTCATTATGTATTATCATATCATACAGTTTAAAAAACATTGCATTGTTGCTTCTGGTTGGATTCTCTTTATGCAGAATACAGATGGCATTATTCTAGGTAATTCTCTTTCTTAATTCCAGCCCTCAAGCCAATCAAACAAAGAGAAAATTGTAGATGGATATGAACTAATTTCTTGGTATATATCCAAAACCCACAAATAATTAGGGATGGGAGAAGCTCTGTAGATTTGGTTTGGACACACACTCAAGCTTGACTCTTGTGCAAAGCTGTAGGGGAACCTCCATAATTAAGGCTGTGCTCCATTACACTGGTTTAAACAAAGTCAGCAGTTACACCAGGGAAAGAGAGAGTTCAGAAAATGACCCCCTGGCTGAAGATCTCAGGAGAAAAGATTTTTTTGTGAGATTTCTATTACTTCCTGTTTCTGGTCAGGTTCAGGTCAAGAACAGCTTTCTCACAGTGCTGGGGCACTGGTGCTCCTATCCCCGACGGACCAGGAGGCACTGGGGAGCATGGAAATAAAGCCGAGACAGTGCAGGAAAGCACTGCCTTGGGCTGGGTCGAAGAAACGGGCAAAGGTCAATTTTTATTTTGTCTGAACTTGTTCCTCTGCCCGAAATGGCAACATGGAAATAACTGTGTGAGATAGGAGACCCCATACCCTGTGTGAGCCATCTTGCCTCTATGGCATGAATTGGAGATCAGAAACACATCTCATTTGTAAATGACAGTAATGAAGTTCCTGTCCTATTTTTAAGTAGATTGTGTCCCTAGTTTTGCTTTTCATAGTAAATACAGTTATTTTTTGATTCATGGCTGCTGCTTACCCACACAACCACCAAATGATATCACAGCATGACCGAACTCAAAAGAAAAAAACCCCACAAGTAGGCAACGTGCCTGCAATTCTTTGCACCCCAGGGTCTACACTCAGCCAAAGACAACCCCTGGAAAAGCTCTCTCTTTTCTGCAACTAAAGTGGAGGGAAAGGTGCCAGGTAGGGGAAGAACAATACTCACAATATCAGATTTAAGCTGCCAGCTACACCACGCCGTGTTGTACTGACTTATCTACAGCTCCATACAGTGATTCAAATATGAAAAGACCAGCATAGCTTTACTAATAACCAGGTCTCTCCTTGCTTTGGAGACGTGTCCCATCCAGCAGATGTCAAAGGCTACAGTGACTGCTCAGGGACACTCAGAGCTTCACTGCAAAGGCAGGGGACACGAGCAACAGACATGCAAAAGAGCTTTAGCTGGAGGCCTGGCCCTTTCTAAACGTCTGCTTTAGATAGTGGCATTCCCCCTTTTCCCACCTCTCTTCAATTGTCACTGCTGCTGCAGCCCAATGCAATAAAGAGCAAAAAACCAGCTGAAATTCTTGTATTAGCAGGGAAATTTTACTGCTTGCAAGGTGAGAATACAGGATGAGTGAGGTTTTTATATGCCATCAGCTGCTCTGCTCAGACTCACAGTCAGGATAACTTGGCAAAGAAGGGTTTTCTGTTGAGCATTGGAGGAGCCTGGAGATATAGTGTGAGAAAGGGGTACTTTCATCTAAGGAAATGTTCTAAATCACTGATGAGCAGCCTGTGTGAATCTCTCTTATGTCTGAGTAAGAGGCAGCATCAGACCCTGACACTGATGTGGTAGTTACCCTAGAAAAGAGAAACAAAAAAACCCAAAACAAAACAGCATTTTAAAACAAAGACAGCTGGATTGACAGCGACCTACACAGGCGGCTGTGGCCAGCAGTGACACTGATTGAGGCAGACTTCTCTAAACTGGTGACAGACTCTGAATGCCAGATCCCACAATCAGTCCTAAATGACACAGCTTTATATAACTGTTGTGATTAGGGGAGTTTCTGGTACAGTAGGAATGTATGAAAATGTTAGCTGCATTGTTGGCCTCCAAATGTTTTTCCTTCTTGATCCCTCAGACAAGGATTTGGTGAAAGGATATCTAATTTTAAATGGGAAACATCTTCATAAAACTTTCCAGGGAAAATCTTAAACAAGGAGTAGTCACCCAGCCCCAAGAGCTGGTTAAATGCAGCATCCCTTTGCAGTGGCTGAAAGGTTTTGTAGCCCTCTGTTTATTGTGTTCATTCAGCTTTCATTTTTTCATGTTGATTAGAAAAACTTTTTGTATTTTTTTCCCTGTCTCAGCAGAAGGGCAGAAACCAGACCTCAGTGCCATTGAGGTTTCTGCCACACAAGCTCCTATAAAGCTCGGGGACCACTGTTGTCACTGAAAATCCAAGGCTTTGGGACCATTTCTAACCTTTCAGCCCAGGGTAATCACAAGGTGTGGTGCAGTGGTTCTTTGAGCATTTACCCGCAAGTATTTCAGTGTCACTCACATCCTGTGGACAGACTTTGGAATAAATGCCTACAGGGCCAGTGACTTTGCTCTTCACACCTTAATGGTCCCTGCAGAGTGGCCTCCACCATCTCTCAGTGCTGTCTAACACCGTGAGGTGGCCCCAGGTGTTGGTCAGCAATAATACTTCACTTTTTCCTTAAAAACCTCAACTAAGCACCCTGTTATGGGGAGGTAAGAAGTGTAGCTATGGGAATTTTAGTCCCTGAAGGCACTCCAGGGTCCCTTAAGAAGATTATGAATTATCTGCCTTTTACAGAAGGGGTGCTGGTGTCCTTCCTAGCCTGAAAGATATTTAAGCAGTCAGAAGCTACAACTGCATTAGAACCAGAGATTTCAGCCACAGTGCAGTTGGGAGCAATGGACATACAGATCTGTGAGAATGGGTTAGAGATGCCAGAGATGTTTTTCCTCTAGTTCTCTTGCAACTATCTCACAACTGAAACTGTTTATCAGCAAAGAGTTTTGCTGAGGGTGCCAATGCTGGAGGGGACAGTGTGTGGAACAGTTTGTGTCAGTGTACCTTCACCCCAATTCCATAAAATGCCTTCTAAATCTTATTAGGAGGCTTAGGTCATGCCCTGAGTCATTCATTCCACTCAAAAAATAGTCATGGTTTCTAGTGGACATTACTCGTGTAATGTCCTCCTCTTCTTCAGTTTTTCTATGGATTCAGATATTTTTAGTGAAGTCCAGGCCATAGTACTTCTCTGCTTACTCAGATGGAGGCCAAAGATTTATTCTGGATTCATTATGAATTCATATGTAGACTACCAGCTGATCCAAAGTCAGATAATTGACAGAGTACATATAATTATTCACCTTTCTCTTTGCAAGGTCTCTGGATCAACAAAGAAAGCTCCATTACAAGCCCTACTTGGATCATACAATTTACTGGGCAATGTCAGATTATATTTAGACAAGAATAATCCTATGTCTGCTTTGATTTCCAACAGGGAGAAAGCTCACCAGCCACTTCCATGAGCAGCCTGAGATGTGACTGAGGCTCACTGACCTCATGGTAGCATGGCCTGATGCCACCCTTCCTGCCTGACTGCAGTTTGCATCCACATGAGTTAACTCAGGGTCAGTGTGTCTATCCAAAAAGCACAAGAGAAACCAGTCACTCACAGTCACTTCTACTTCCTCCATCCTTCCCCTTTTCCAGAGTCCTGTTAATCAGCTGGGTCAGCCTTTAGCCAGTTTTGCTTTTTTATACCACTCTATGCCAAGATGCACATGGCAGACTTCATTCAAAATTGGATATTTCTTCATTGCTTCAGAAACCAAGGACTATGACTCAAATGGATGCACATGAAGATCTTGGCATGCAGAGTAATTTCATTATTAGACACAACTTTCTTATGCCTTTGTCAATCTCAGTGTTCAACCAGTGGCTGATGATACCACTGAGGAAACCTTCCTCAGTGAAAAAACACTGCAAACTTCTCACCAACAGTGTCCTCTACAACATCTCCTGCAGACACAGTTCCCAACATTTGACCTAACTGCAGCATCCAAAGAGCAAACAGAAGGCTCCAAAGGGTACCTGGAACCTTGAACAGTCCCAAGACTCTCTCAAACCATAGTGTTTCTTGGGAAGGTGACCTAAATTTGTCAGGAAGCAATGGATTATTATTGTAAACTCTCCTGCCCGCTTCCTGTCATAGAAGGAGAAAGTCACCCAGATACCTCCCTGTCTAAATGAGTTCTCAGCTTCCACTACATCCACTCATTTACCTCTTCCTCTTTTTTTTCCTTTTTCTTTTTTTTCCCCTCCTAGAAACCCCATTCCAACCATTTGGGTCTGCTACAGGAGCTGCTTTGATTTAGACCAGCACAGCTCAGCTCACCCAGTACGGTGCAGACATGATGCTCCATAATAGGCAAAAAGATGAGCATCATGCAAATGTGTGAGCGATATTGTCAGCACTTGTAGGGAGTTGTACACACAGATCTACTTAGTTAATAATGAGATGTGCACACCTTCTGTGCACCTCACTGAGCACACATTTAAGCATATGGCTGCTGAGATAGAATATATCCTGCCAGCCTTTTTTCTTAATTAAAGTTATGCAAGTTATGAAATACTTTCCTTTATAATAAGCTCTTATTCCTGTGGAGAAATTTCTATTTGTTTTTATCTCATTTGAGCTTCAAGGTTAATCTTAGTTTAAGAATCTCGCTCGCTGTGATAGCAACCTCATGGCGCTGCAGCCTGATCTGTGTGTGTGGGTGTGTGTGCATCCTTTTGTTCCACACTGAGGCTGGATGCTAACTGAGCAACCTCCCTGTCCTGGTTTGTCCTACAGACAATAGCAATAGGTGTAGGTGACTGTGAAAATGGAACATGAAGGATATTTCCCAGATCCAACTGAGGGCCATTAAAAAAACCCCAAAGGGGCAGATGCAAAATTTGTGTCTTGGTTTGCAAGACAAGGCAAATGTGAGATATTTCACTTTCTGATCTGCTCAAAATGGGAATTTAATTCTGGAATCCTTGATATCTATTTACTTATTTTATTATATTACTGCAGCAAGTGATAATTTATTCCAGCATGAAAAGAGACATTAATAAAGGAGAAAGAATAAAGAGCAAGACATTTAGATCAAATTAATATACATGAAATAAAACAGTAAAAATCCCTGCTTTATCCACAAATAAACTTTTTATGTCCTATATACTTTATGATGATTCTCATGTCATACCTTACATACGTATTGGACAAATATAGTAGCAATACTGAAATAATTGTTCACAGTAATAGGCACTAAAATGAATATCTGAATTATTTACATAAGTCCATCTTCCCTTGGACCTTTGGATCTGCAGTAATTTAAGATAATGGCTCAGCTTTTTCCTCTAGTTCATCAGTATTATATTTTTACAATCTACAAAAGCCATTCTCTTTCCTTTTTTTTTCAGGATTTGTAATGAATAACATTTTACAGAAAGATTAAAAGCTACCTTTAAATGCACCACCAGTAGTGGTGATGGTGTTTTCTGTTCTTTGAAGTACTATGGTAGTTCTTACTCTCTATGTCTGCTCTCAAATTCTTCTTTCCTTTTCTTCCCATACATATACCTCCTGAACTCCCATCTCAACCTCTCCATTGCCTTTTCCTTTTTTGACTATAGTCCTTGTACTGTCTCTCACGACAATCTCTTGCATGCACATATTTGCTTCAGGTCTCTTCTCATTTGTTCCTTTAGGTCTTACATGGTTATCCACAAGGTCCTTCTTATGTGCTTCAAATCTGTGCTAAAATCACATTTGTGTGATGTTGTGGGTGGGAAAAGAGGTCCTGATGCTTTGTATAATGTTGTAACAGCTCTGTCTTGAAAATATCCTCTCTCACGTAATAGGCTCAATCACAAAGCCACTGAAATTCTTGTAAAATTCCTCCAGACACCCACGTGTGCCCAGCTGGACCCAACATAACATTTCATCTCATTTTGTGACATAGAGGGATACAAAGGACTTGAACACCTTGAAATATTGGAGCACAAACTATCCTAACACTAGGGTGTTATTTATTAAGAATTTTTCTGAAAGAAAACAACATTTGGGGGCCAAAATGTGAGCTATTTGTTACATGTAAAAAGGGCTCTTTCTGCCTTATAGAGAGGGTGTGATTAGGTGCATCCATTGTACAACCCCATTTAACCATCAGAAATGTTACTGAGAACTAAAAGATAAAATATAGATCTACTGTTCATTTTTTCCCCCAGTTGATCTTTTGTGTTTGATCATAAATGCACATTGTGAAAAGATGTCTTATACCTCCAAGCTAAACACTGTTTGCTACTCATTAGTGATTTATAAATGATATTTTCTCCCTGGTGACATATCTTTTGATATGATTCTCTAATAATAACATCCACCAATATTAAAATAAGAACATCCCCATGTATTGTGATCACCTTCAACCACATTTCCTCACTAAAATTAAATTTTAGCACACCAACTGATATTGTATGCATATATTTGTCTACCATCATTATAAATCTCCTAAGGGTCTCTATAAAATGATAGTTTTGCCTCTTTGCAGTAATTCTACCTAATGCTCCAAAGCAAGAAACTAATTACATGCTGACTTTTCACTAACTTTGATCTTTCAAAACCCATACTCTGAAGTTTCTATAGGTAATCATATAATTACAACACACTAAGTGGGATGAAATTAGGCATCAACTTTTTTTTCTCTAAATAACATTAACTTTTTTTGCAAATAAACATTTAATTTTAAGATATTAATAATTCAGTTGCTCGCTATTTATTATATTCCAACATATAAGGTTTTGTATGTAAGATTTCAGAAGAAAATCTAATTATATGCAATAATATTTATAACAAATGTCTTATTCTTACACAAAGAGTTTCAGTGGAAGGGGCCATGCTAAGAATTCATGAAAAATATGTTTAAGGAAGGCCAAGGATAAACGATAGTGGTGTTAGGAAATTACTGATATTTCTCTAGGGAATCTTTGAGTCTCTCGAAAAAATGACCTCATTTGTATTTTCCCAATGAATTGGTATGATATTTCCTGTTAGAAAAATTGAAAACAATTGTTGCTTTCAGCTGAACTATACTGCTATAGAAAGAAAAAATATCTCGGGTTTCCTCTTTGAAAAATGTAAGTTCAACTTACTTCTATTTTCAAGCATAATCGTAAGAAAGTTTGATTTTGTAAGGAAAACAAACATCACAGCCTTCCTAGACAACACAAAAATAACTGTGCACTTCGATGTTTTCTCCTTTTGTATTTTCAACCTGCTATTTTAGCTCAGCAGTAAAACCATAAAATCCTCCCATCCAAAGTGCCATGGCCTCCTCCCTGCCCTTCTTGCACCCAAATGAGGACAAATACAAATTCCAACATGCACAAAGACAGCTGCCTCTGCCTCTCATTGGGGTGCATGTTTGTCATCTCCTCACATGTGGGTGTTCCACGAGGTCTGGCTCACGCCCCAGAAGAGGCAATGAGGAGCTAAATTAACTGACTTCCCTACATTTTATGCCATACTCCAAGGAAGGGACTGCTCAGCATGAGGAAGGGTGGCAAAACACGTCTCCTGGATGAGCACTTCAGTTGAAAGGAGAGGATCAAAACGATGCCTGGGCAGTGTCTGTGCCCTGGAAAGAGAAGAGGGATGCCCCATGGCAAACATTAAGTCCCAATCACAGTTCCTGATGTGAGTGGGGGCTGTGGGGCTGAGCTGTAGGTTCAGGTGATATTTCCTATGGTGGCTCATCACAGCCATGCAACAGCAGATGCTCTGACACCACAGAGCACCAGGGTAAGAGGTGCAACATTGTGCCCTTTCCCTGGTGTTTCCTGCACCTACTGGCTCCCCCAAGCCCAGCCCCAAGGCTGAAAGACCTCCTGCCCCAGTGCACAGCCTTCCTGGGAGAGCGGGGCAGCCAAAATTGCTGCCAAGCCCTTGGGAGCTCTGAAGTCACCCTGTGTGGAAGGGGCAATGGGGCCAGATGCCTCTGACACAGGGTGGCTTCACAGATGACTCAGCAGCGCTGAAAGGAAACACGTTGTTGGTGAAAACAGGCCTCTACCTTTACTACATCCCATATGTGCACCTTGTTTGTCTAATAACACTCCAAACCGCAGAAAAATCTGAACACCACATTCACTTTAAAGCTGAATAAACAAAATTTGTTTTGACTTATCATCAATCATGCCATGTGATCACAGGGCATATTGTGTGCAAACGGCAGTTGTTTTATCTGGAGCTTCAACCTTTAAAAAATTCAAAACAGTAAAGTTGTTTATTTGACACCGGTCCTGACCCCCAGACTTTAGCGCTGCATTCTGACAAAGTGAAAGAAAGAAAACACATTTTGCTTCTTCATTGCTGTGACATAAAGGAAACCCGACTTCTCGGGAGGCTTTTGACACATTCCTTGCATTTGAAATGTACCAATAGGAACTTTATCTCCTTCTCTTTTATTTTTCTAGAAACTGGAGGAAGAAAGGTGTTTACATGGTATTGCACATGGTAGCAACTCTCATTATGAGGATCTGCAGACACACAGTATGTGCATTTAGCTTTGGGAATTGCATTACTTAAGAGCCCTGTGGTTAGAAAGATGAATTCAGACAGACAATAAGGAGTAACTGTTTGAAAGCCAAGCCACTTGCACAGACTCAGTTCACAAATGATAGGCTTGCAAGTATTTTTTTCAGGAATCAACTTGAAAAGTCATTCCAAACCATCCTGAAAAAACCACAATCTTTTCCCTTCCTTTGTTTCTTCCATCGATAAACAGATGTGAAGAGATTGCAACATAGTACCTGTATCTCATTTTGTGTTTACCTGTGTATCTGTGTCTCTCTGGAAGAGAGACAGTGTATTTTGTCTTCAGATGTCAGAAATGACAGAGCATCTAGAAAAGCTGCAGATCACTGAATAATATGTGGCCATTAAGTATGATAATGAAAGTTTCCTTCTTTTTTTAAACCTCTAAAATTAACATCATAATTCTCATCTAAGAATGAAGAGCAATTATACATCAGGAACACCTCAAACTTTCACTCCATTTTTTACAGGCAGTTTTGTGCTACTTTAACTTCACCATGCTTCACCATGAAAAACTTTCAAATTCATCATATGGTCCTTAAAAAACCTAAATGCATTCATTCTTCTATTAACTCCTCAGGTATAAAGGAAAACTGACTTCTGGAGAGACATTTAACATAAACCTTCCATATGATAGGGCTGTGGCTAAGGAGAAGGTCCAGGACTGATTTCTCCTCCAGACATCCTCTTTTATCTTGGTTGAGTCTATTCAGTTGTGTTTCCTCACATTTTAGAGAAGATAAAAAATAATAATTAACTTCCAAATAAATATGATGTGATGCTATCTAGTGTAATGTTTTTAAAGTGGTTTGAAGTCCCCAGTTACAGGAATATGAGCCACCATAAATGTTCTCAAGGAAGGGCTTGCTGGGAGAAGTAATGTCTTTTATTAGATCAACTAACATATTTTAAAAACATGGACCTGCTTTTGGACACACGCAGGTTTGCTGCTTCCGTTTCAGCTCTGAAGAAGAACCTAGATAACCACATCTGTTGGTCTAATAAGGGTTATTACATACGTAAAACTTCAACAAACCTGTTTCTGCAACATAAATAATGTGCACAAGGGTCTGTGCAATCTCAAACTGTCTCTGGGACCAATCAGTGCTGGACACTTTGGAGGCAGGTGAAACAGTGCTTATATTGCTCTCTCATACTTTAATGAGTAGGGGGCTCATCAGTGCTTTCCACTTTACATCCCCAGTGAATGGCCTACACATTTTCTTTCTGCTTGATCTTTCCCCTCACTTTTTAAAGTTGATGCTCACTTGCTTTTCAAATTCTTATGCATGTTTCCACCTTAGATTTCATTTACCATGGCTTACATGCAGCCCCTGGGGATTAAGCCTTACTGTTAACTGGTTGGCACAAATAACCTCTTGAACTCATCAGATTAATCCCACTGATTTGTTTTTATCTACTTGCTTTCTTCAGTGCATCACCCTGTCACTGTATTGAGTGACTGCCATGGAAAGGCAGCCCATCCACAGCAAATGTATTGATGGAACTTCAACCAACAGGGTAAGGAATGAAGTCACTTATAAAACAGAATGGGGGGGGGGGGGGAGAAAAAGACCTTGTTTCCTCCAGACCAGGATCCTTAATGTCTTCTTTCCTTTCTTTGTGCTGCCCTTGGGAGGAGAGGGAGAAATGAGGCTGTGGAAAATGAGTTGTTTTCCTACCAAAAGCTGGAAGAAGCTCTATTCAAGATAGTGACACACTGTTGGTCTAAGTTGGTCAGACCCACAGAAACCCTCCATTCCTCCTCCCCATAGACTGGTGTGCAGCTAATTGTATTTGGAAGAATAATTCTAATAAAGATGTGACCTTTAATGCCAATTGGTGGTTTTAATTTCGATTTGTAATCAGTCACCTCAGTGTGATCCCTTCTCATGTGTGAGCAGCAGTGAGGCCAATGTGAATATTTACACACAAAAAACAAATATGGGCCCAGGGAGTCATCCCATGGGGTGAATGCATATATTGCAGATCTTAGAAAGTGATTTGTACATTACTGGATTCTGAAGCGAATAAAAGTGCATAAATTCCTAGGAATCAAAGATAAGTCAAAGGGAAAAAAGGCATTCACAAGTAGAAAGCAACCCCCATAGCTCATGAATAGCCTAATTATGAGAGAGCCCCACAGGCAAATGCAAAGTTACCAAGACAATTGCCTTTGGAGCTCACAGAAGGGTCAGACACTACCCTCAGAATATTATCTTCTGTAGCACAGCACCTGGGTCCTGTACTTTACAGTGCCATTCAAAAATCACACCAAGAGACAGTCCAAAGAGGCAAGAGCTGAGAGGAGCTCAACATGGACATTGCTATAATACTTATATGTTTGAGAATCAGGTGCCTTTTCTCATTGTGAAGCTTCTCTTGACACAACCACACTCAAAATTTGTTCAACTTCTTTTCCTGAAATTCCCTACTACAACCATAAAAAGCCATTAAAGGCTCCTTGTGGCATTCAGCATATGGTAATGCTGAGAAATGGTGTAGATAGCACCTCGTGGCAGCAAGATTTCGTGATGCTGGAGGTGCCACCTTCCAAGACAAAAACCTCTGGTTTTCTCAATTTTGTGAAAGCAAAACCAAGTTTTCTCTGCCACTTATCATGTAGGAGAAAACACCCATTCATCTTGGAGTTAAGAATATGCTCAGAACTGTAATGGCAATTTCATTTCTTGGCCAAACATAGTTCAGCAAAATTTGCAACATACATTAAACTGTCTGGAGTCAACAATATGCCAGAAATGGACACAGAAGTGAAGTGCACTGAAGGAATATCCTCAGACACAGAAATTGGCTCAGATGGAAAAGGGAAAGAAATAAGCTTTACCTGTCATCCATGGACCTTAACTTCCTTTTCAAGTACAATCTGATCTGATGTAGGCTGCCTTTTCCTTTCCCCATTTGCTCCAGCCAGTCTGAAATTTGCTTTCACTCCCACTCCTACCTCCTCTTCAACCTCCCTTTCCACGGGCTCTTGCAATATGAATTTGCGTTGGGAAATTTGGTCCTTGCTTTACTTCCACAGCTGCACCAACCAACCTGTGACCACCTGGTTCTGCTGATAAGACTATGGAGAATAAATATGACTGTATGAAGAGTTTGGCTGTTTAATACTACTCCTCTCTTTATAGAAATGCCCTTCATAACCTGAGCACTAAAGTCATTATGCTTGTCTCCAGATCACTTAACAGGGCTCATCTCTTTTACAATGCTAAGAAGCACCACCTGCTAATTAAAGGTACAATACGGTCTCTTTAAATCCTTCTCAGATTTAATATCACATGTATATTCATGTGCTTAAAGGATATATGCACTCTTGCATTTCTGCGTATTTCTACCTCTCTTTAGATACTGCTTTTTGCCTGAGACTATGAACATCTAATTGATGCCCTGCACTATTTTCAAGAATGCAAGGAAAGAAGAAAAATTCCATTTATACCTGTGTCCCCTGCATGTTTGTGTGTACAGAGCTGTCTCCCACTCAGGAGTGGATAGAGATCAGAGGCACTTTTTGATCTGCCTCAGTAGTGTGTAATATAACAATCAGTGGTTTGAGCCCACTTCAAGGGGCTGTAACTTCTTGTAGCTAGATACACCCGAGATTACGAAAAGCTAAATGCTCAGGTCATTCCTGTCACACTCGGAGTGCAAGGCAGGAGCACACTGATGTTACTCTGTGATCAGTGAGGACACATAGGGCTGTCCTGGGATCTGGTGCAGTGCTGATCGTGTCTTTTATACACCACAGCAGAAACGTTGTTCTGGATTAACAGTTCATTAGGAGGAGTTCAGGAAGGGAGGGTGTGCAAAGACAGAAGAAAAGCCTTATCAGCTGAAAATGAGGCTTGCTAAGCTTATGAACAGAATAATGCAATGTATTTTTCTGCAATAAACTGAAGATCTTTACTCCGTGGTCCTACAATTCTTAAATATAAAGTTATCTCTTTATTTTTACTTAATAAAGAAGACCCATTTATCCTATTAAACTATAGCCTGTTTTCCTATTTGCTGTGTTGAGATCCAGGAGCATCATATGGTTTTGAAATAGGCAGTTTAATCGGATTCAGAATTCATTTCAGAGAGAATCTAGACTGAGTCAGTATATGTGGTTTTAACTAAAATAATATTTTGTTAGGCTCTAATACGAAGCTAATACCCATATGAGACAGGGTAATACCATTCAGTGTTCATCTTAATTAACTAACATTAACTATCATTAGACTTTTATATGGTACAATGCACATTACTCCATAACTTCAACACATCGCATACAGCTAGATTATAATGCATAATATCAATCATGGTTTTCTCCAAGCTTTTGTAGCACCTAGCTTTGATTTTAAAAGTTAAGGTCAATGTTAAGTGTTACACTTCAGCTGAAAAAGTTAAAATCAATGTTAATTAACAATGTTAATTAAATGTTAATCAGTTAAATGAAAGCATTTTTCATCCATTTCCCCGATAAATTGTGGTCAGGTAATCTTGCATACATTGTTTCAGATGTCATTTGAATGTGTCATCACCCTTGGGATGACTAGGAGGGAAGTCCAAGACAAGCATTCTTGCAAAGATAAAACAAATTGCTTATCTCGGTACAAAGGCAACTAAATTGCACTGGAAATCCAGACTGATGGATGGGAAATTAAAGGCACAGCAAGGCAATACTGCCATTGCTAGTCTCGATGGTGACCACCATGCTGTCCTAAATCTGAGGGGTTAGAAGAATTTTGGGTGGTTGTGAGCCTTTGATTCTGCACCTAACCCTGTGGAAGTGGAGTCCCTGTGCCTGACTGTATAGGAGACAAGAATTTCTGGAGTGATCTTCTCTTGCACTGAGGACATGGCTGCCAAAATCATCAGCCACACGTAGATCAGACATGGGCAGTCAGAGTCTGCACTACTCCAGCACGGTTATATATCAGAGCAGGGAAAGGGGGAAGTATACAGAATACTCAAACTATACAACTACCATATCATGAGTTTATCATGTGAGTGGGCACAGTCTAGCACACTTTCCTAAAGCTGACAAAAGTTTTCATTCAAGTTCAAAAATTTTGTATATAGTACTGTAACTGGTGTGTGTATATATATACACACATATATATATGTGTCCTGTGTGTATATATAAATATGCACTATTGTATATAATGTATATGTATTACAGACTAGGAAATTTTAAGCAAGACACTGTTCTTCAAATGCCTTAAAGATATTGCTTACAATTAATTGGATTTGAAATTTATGCTCCAGCTGGATTTCAGTCAAACCCACAGTTCCTTGCATGTTACTGAGATGGTTCTTTTGGCTGAGAACTAAGGATCTACCCTGTCATGTAGAAAATTTATTTAAAAAATAAAATAATAAAGCAATGACATAATTGACTGTGGATATCAGCATTTTTGCATGCCAGTGAAAATCAATATTTAAAGTGTGGTTCCACTTTGAAAAAGGTCTGTATAAATATATTGTGTCCTCCTCATCTGTCTGGCTATGTGTTCAGGGAGACAAATCCTGTTTCTGCTGACCAAGTATTATCCCTTCTCTTGTCTTTCCCTTCAATTGGTAGTGAAAAGAAAATGCAAATAAAGAAAACTTAGCACTTTTACAAATCCCCCTTGAGTGATGGCTTTCTGGTAAGTCCATCACAGTGGTTCAGTTTGGCCTGATGCGAACACCAAGTGAAACTTTGGCTTCCTCTCTTCTCCTGCAGTGACCAGCTTTTCATGGACTAATTATTTGTTAAAGCTTGGGGTTAGTGAAGACAAGGAAGATTTGAACAGCAGAGGAGGCACAAAACCAGGTTGTGATGTTCATGTCTTCACTGGCATGAGGTAGACATCCACTCCAGACTATATACTAAGTATTTCATTGCATTTTATGCTCTCAAAAGAGCAGATGATCTTTGCAACACACCAGTGGAGCTAAAGTTTAATCTTTAGATTTATGTTCATCTTGGTTCTCTTTCTGCACTCCATAGATAGTCAGTTAACTCCAGCAAGAGCTTCCCAAGAGTAAAAAAGTCCTCTCTATTCCCAGAAGCCTTCTACAATGCCAGCAGATAGATTCCTGGTAGTGAGGAGATAAAGGTTCAACTATGTAATAAATTAAAGCTGAAAACACTCAAGGAGTTTTGATGGACATGGCTATGATCATTATCTCCCTTCCTTTTACCTGTCTCCATCTGTCATGGTCTGAGAATTCATACTTGCTCCACAGGCCAGATGAGCAGAAGAAATGTGACTTGTGGAAACCAGCAAGGCTTGGCAGAAGATAGACCCTGGACTGCCAAACCCTGTGAAAACTGACAACTTCTGGGTATGCCAAACTTCGAGAGGTTTAATGTAGTCTCTGAATTTCAGTGCTTCTACTCTTAAACAACAGCTAATTGGGATCTTACAGAATAAAGTGTTGGGCTAAGTGACGAAAGAGGCAGGTAAGAGTGTAAATCCTGGCTGAATTCCCTGTTTTGCAAGCTTAGCAAAAAACCTTCCACTTCTTCCTCCCCATCTGCCTAGTGTCAAGAGAGAGACTGATCCTTTCTCTCTCCACTTCTCTACCTTGGGCACAGTGCCACCTTTCTCCATGGCTCTGAGAGGCAGGAGACATCGCTGTGCTCACCCTTCCCATTCCTAAGGGCTGAAGCAACCAAACAGGCTATTCCCGTAGTCGTGTGTCTAATGGGTAGTGCGAGGAATGACCTCGGGAATGTTTTTCCTTGACACTAACTAAGGAAACTCTCTGGGTGAGAACACAGTTCCTATCAGGCTGGAGAGTTTGTTCCATGCTGCTTCTGCTGAATAAGATCATTCTGGGAAGAGATCTTTGGCAAGCTGCACCTAGGACAAAGCAGCAGAGCCATAGTTCCTGCGTGATCATAGAAAAATGTGTCTGAAAGCCTTGAACATGCATGAAAAACCACCTAGACTGGCTTTATTCTACCAGCTGAATATGAACACTTGGCTGACCATCATGGAAGAATGTAAGAAAGCATTTATAACCCATATAATTATTTCTAAGCAGCAGACACATGACTGAGCCCCAGGAGGTACAAAACAAGAGGTACAAACTTACACAACAGCTGCAGCGTTGCTGAAACCCAGCAACAGCTCGGGAAATGCCAGAGCACTTCTGCCCTGGAAATTTCAAAATGATGGAGAGAGACTCCTGGCCAAGAAGAGCAGCAGTGTTGATAGTGGGAGAGGTAAAGATCACCCACGCTGAAGGCCAGCATGACCTCAGGGCTCTGCACAAGTCAAACTCGTTTAAGCTTAGTTTGATAAGCAAGCCTTGGTCTTAGCAGCATTATCTATGCGGTTGTTGTTCCACATCCACAGCCTTTCTATCACATTACTTCAGTGCTGTCTCCCAGTCCCATCACGCCCAATACTGCACGAGTTCAAAAAAAAAATGAACAGCGCTGCTTTGGGCACAAACACAGGCTTTTTGTGGAAAATGTAAGCTTCATTTATAATGTTATAACCCAGTTAGCTTGGTTATGCCACCAGGCCTGAAGCGGATTTCATGAGTTGCACTAGCACTGGGCACAACCCCCTTGTCAATGCAAGGCATCCCATTTGGGTGAAAGTAGGCAAACAAAGCCATGGCACCACTGACTCGTCACCCTCCTCAGCTGGGTATGGGAGACACATACACTTGGGGACATCAGCACAAGGGCTGTGACTCCACTCAGCCTTTCAGGATGGTTTCTCATTCCCAACAACTCGGTGCGTGGGCATTGCAGCAGGATTTCACTTTGGGAAGAAAATAGGGGTGAGAACAAACAAGAGTAGTATTTTTAAATAGCTTTGCTACCCAGACATCTGAACGTGGAATGGTAGGGAACAGGCAAGGAAGGTGGTTTTGGGGGTTGAAATGAAGGTGTCAGTCAAGGGACCATGTGGGATCATGCAGTTGGGAGATGGGAAGCCAAAGGGAGAAAAGCCTTGGGTTTGGATTCTCGGTTTTTGATGTGCTTGTTCCAGGAGTCCCTTGGTACTTGGCGAGAGAGTATTTTAAAAATAGAACACGTCATGCTGCCTGTATATTTGGGAACTATTCAGTGCTTTAAAAACTAAAGGAAAAAATAAAAGGAAAGGCTGTCCAGGATGAGAACTTTAGGGGCGGGAGTAGGGAAGCTTGCGGGCGAGATGAAGAGGGCTCACCCCTTCACAGCCCTGCTTCATTCCTCTCAAAACTGATGGGACATACAAGAATGTGTTGAAATTCTCGTTTCTTTCTTACTGCACTGAAAAATCTCCATCCTATACTATACTGAAAGCTTTCTCTTATTTTTATTTTTTTTCATCAAGAGGACAGTGTAGTAACAAACTGCCAAGAAAAGAAACTGTGGTGAGTCACTGAGGAAATTTAGTAGAAATGATAACACTTCACAAAAATGAAAATGATTACATTTACTGTACATGGGAACAGTAAAAAGTCCTTTTTTATTGCTCTTGGAGTTAAATAAGAAGGGACTCACATTTCCACACTGGTATATAATATAATTTGCTTGCCAGCAGTTTGTTTTTCTCTTAAATGCAAGTTGTTTTGACAAATTTCTTAGCAATTCAATACACTCGTCAGAACCTGTGCATGGCCATTGTGACTATGTAGGAGTCTATTTTTCTGGACTTTTTAATTTTAATAATCCAATATCTTATTTCTCAAAGGAAACTCTTAAGATTTCTACCCAGCAGCATCTGGCAGTTTCTGTTTTGCAATAATAATAATAAAAACATGGAAAATATATGCAAAGTGTCTCTAACATCTTTTATGGTTGAGGATAAACAAAGAGATTTTTTTTCCATTCATCTCTTCAGCCATACATATCTGAGTAGAATCTCTGTAGAAGACATCAAAGTTTAGTATGTTAAATATAGGATTTCCCAGCCCTAGTCTCAGTGGAACATAAGAGGATGATGCATGAAGTAAAAAATTTAGTTACCTTATTTTTCATCTGTGGATTTGGTTGGTTCCCTAACTGTTTTTGCTATTTATGGAACTTGCATTATAACGAAGCCTGCTTTTCAGCTACAATGAATAGGACTTTCTGCTGCTGACTGGAGCTTTTCAATCTGGTATCATAAAGACAGATGAATAACAGTAATTTTCTAATATGTTGGTCAGTGATCTGAAGATTCACTTATTCAAGGTTCCTTGGGTAAAATAAAATTACATATAGAGGACCAGTACAGACTAGATGAACTACAGACTCCTCCAGATAAATTCATAGTTTAAATGAATTAAGGGCAAGATTTCCTGCCTATGGCATTTGAGCTAATAATCTTTGTAAGGCATAAGCAGGTCTTAAGTGGGTTTTCAGCCTTATGTAGACAGTCTGGGTAGGTGAGAAATTTGCATTCTGTCTCAGACAGAAGCATGGATAAATGCAAACCAACTTGTCTTGGATGGAGGGGGAAGCTCCTCTATATGCTGCACAGAAATATATTCCTTTGATCAACATAAACTAAAAGTCCAAGCTGGTAAATTCGTTAAAGCTGGGTTATGGAAAAGTTTAGCTCTGTAGAATGAATTAGTCCATCTCAACAGAGGCCTTTTTTCTCATCTGTACCCAAATAGGGTTTTTTTCTTTTAATTTTCAGATATAACTTCCAATGGCCAAGCTCTTGGAACATGGACTGGGGGACATGTACGTGGGGGCTTCCAGAGATAAGAGAAGCTCCAAATAATACATGGAGAGTTTCCTTTGGAGATGTCACCTCTACCATAAGGAACATTTGGAGAAGTGGAGTTCTTTTTGAATAAATACAGCCCTAAGAAAGACCCATTGACTGAGATGTGCTGGTCAGACGTGTTTAAGTTATGCTTCCTGACTTCAGAAAGAAGAGAAACTAAGAAGGGCAGGGAGCTCTGATACAAGGTATTAGTTAATCAAGCCCAAATATACATCTAAGTTTCTCATTCCTTCATTTGTTTTTCCTTTGCAAAGTTTTAACAGCATTTTCTTTCCCATAACTGAGTTCCCCTGGACTTTAATTTTCTAATGACAGAAACCAAACACACAAGTTGGTTATATTGCAGAGGAGAACTTGCTCTAGTGTGAGAGATACATTACAACATGCGAGAGAGGAGTGTTTGTTTTTGTAAGGTTTAAAATATTGTTTCTTTATTTTCCACCCTAACTCTAAGAACTTTGGCATTTGACTAATTTACCGTGCGTTCAAGGCTGGTAGCAATATTGGAAAAGAAATATGATAATCACATGCTGCCACAAAGCATTCTATACCTCGCTCTCTTTTCCAGCTCTAGTTTCACATATGTTGGTTCAATGGAATATTCAATAGACATTTATAGGAAATAAATTGAGAGATGAATGTAAACCATATGGCATCTGGAGGTTTATTTGTAAAGCCCCTGCATCAAAGCTTTCTCCAGATCACACCATATTAGCTATGTTTTTCCAGTCCAGCAGAATCAGGAAGGTAACCACAGACTTCCTTGATGGAAAACACATGAAAAACAGAGCAAATCTTAATATGTAGCTAGAGCAACTGTTCAAGTAGCATCATTTAGAATAATTTTATTACTAATGTGTAAGGAGCATTGTTTAGTGATGAATTTCAAACCAGAAACCAAATACAAGTTCATTTGCTAAGCTTCCCAAGCATTAATTTGTAGAACTCACAGACCATTAAAATGTATCAAACCGTATAAAATTAGTGTTTGTACTTTTAAAGCACATAGGACAATTACAAATTTTCTTGAAATGCTGCACTGGAATTATATAAAGAGACTTTTTCTACACAAAACATTTCATAGCCAATCCCAACCTTCTACATAATAAAAATTATTGATTGGGCTGAGGGAGAAGTTGGTTTTCGATCTTATTTATTTCTGTAAAAAAAAATATTAAGCTGCTTTCAATCTGAAATGCTTACTGTTTGCTGGAGTTTGGCAACAGTCAGCATTGCATCTGAAGTCAAATTAAATTGTATTCTCATGCAGTATGTTACATAAATCATTAGGAAATGTCAAGAGCTCATATATAGTTGTGTTTTGGGGTTTTTTTCAAGTTTCCATTTTTTTCAAGTTTCCACTTACTTTCCAAAATAATTTTCATTTTTCAATGTCAACCCCTTTTCAGCCAGTTAGACCAGCTATAATGATTTGTGTGGTAAATTTGCTCATCACATGAATATTTTTTAATAACTCATTTAATATTTAATATGCTGCACGTATTTGCTGGGCCAATAAGTTACAAGGTGCAATGCCAATTCTACATTAGGAGTCTCAGCAGTGTGAGTATTTACTTTGTGCCCCAGAAAAACATGCTCAAGAAAGTGAAGTTTGTGGCTTATGAAGCCTCGTTCAGGAACCATTTTTGCCCAGGATAAGACAAAGAACTAGGACCTGTTTCAATACTTAACTTCTGGTAGACACTTAAGTCCCCTTGACTTTAATATTAAGCATGTGCTTAAAGACAGACATAAAATGCACTAGCATCTGTAGGAATCTTTCCACTGACTTTAATGTGCTTTGGATTGCACCCTGATATCTCAGCTCAAAATAGCTGTTATTACAGTAATAAATGATTTGTAAAGCCATTCTTCTGAATAGGTACATTTATACTAAGAAATCATAATGACTTCTTTAAAAACTCTTACACTGCAAATTGATACATTTGGAATAATTGCTCTCCCCTTCATTAGGGTTTCACACTTCTGTGGTGCTTTCCAGACCAATAGTTTGAAATCTCATTATGGATTTAGATAAGTATTTCTACTCCCATTTTACAGATGGGCTAAAGGAGGTGAAGAGAGACAATGGGCCTCATCCAGTGTAGGAAGCTTCCCATTGACCCAGGTAGGTGTTGGACTGTAAGGTCCAGCCTTCCAGAAGATAATTCACACCAAAACCTATGTAATTAAATATCTAAAATATTTTGTGTATTTAGCCAAAAAAGCCTCATGCTCCATCAAAGCGCAAGATCTTAGAGAGAGGTTTTATTCACAAATCCTACTCTCCAGTGATCCATCAACAAAGTGTTTAATCTGTAATATTCTGGCAATTCTGACACAGGGAAGTGAGAATGTTATTTTAAGATCCTAGTTAAAGTCATGAATGAATCAATGAGCGGCATCCAGATCCCAAACAGAAATGCTCCCTACTCCAAAGTGGAGGGAAGACCAAGGACATGGGTTTGATAAGGCCCCTTTAGGAAAGTGCAGTGATACAAGAGTGTACCATTAGCTACTTTCTAGGCAATTTTTTGATAGGAAGAATTTCTACACAGAGAAAAATGGCAATTTATAATATTGTACTGAAAGTGCTAGACTTCCTACCTAGATATTTTAATTCTTGCTAAGCAACCAGAATCCTGAGTAAGCAGCAGTGAAGTCAGAAATGAAATAAACCTTTGTGAAATCCAACTTTGGTTGTTTGAATTTCAAATACCTTCAGAGTTCAGGTAATGTGTGGATCGAGCATTTTCACTTGAGCCCATCTTTAGTTAAAACTCCCTTCTCCTCATCAATCTCATTCATTCATCAACATACAGGTTAGCCTTTAAACATATGGCAGTCAATGAATGCCACTCACAAACCTTAGAAAATAAGTATGCAAGCAACATCAGTTTAAAAATATGCAGCTAACTGCTGGAAGCTATTAAAACCCAAATAAACAAAAGAGATTATACTTCAAAGAAATGTCAACAGTTTTTCCTCTCCTAGAACAGAGCAGTTTTCTTTGCTTCTATCCCCAGCCACATCTGGAAAGTGCTTACTGCTTTACATATCTCTAACGATAAAATTAGTTTATTGATTTTTCAGAATTTCCTGATAGATTTATGCAATTTCCAAAACAAAGGTAAACTCACATCCTAGTTAAAAAAACCCAAAAACCTGGTAGTAACTACAAAGAATTCACAAAATCATAAAAACATGGAGTTATGAAAAGGAACAAAGCCAGTCACTTACTAAATAATGCCGTACCTCTGTGACTACTGCTAGAGAGCAAGAAATTGCAATTTTAATTACTTCCTTGTATATAAATGAAAAAAAAGTATCTTAAGGCTAATTATGGCTGATGCAAAGTCGAAATGAACCTTCATTTCCAAATAAATAGAAGAGATTTTTAAATGAAATCTGCATATTTCATAGAAAGAATTAAGAAGAAAAAGGAATAATAAATCATGACTACAGATTCAAAGAGCTATACAAAAATTAGATCTATTAAAGTGTCTGCAACTCTGTGTAACTGAAAATTTAGACTCTAATTTCCACGATAGCAAATTGTGTCATTTTAGGCAGTCCAAATGTTGGATTTTTAATTTGCTTAAATTTCCACGTTTTTAGCAGCCAAAACTTTCAAAGACTGTTAATTTGATTTTGGTTTACAATTAACTAAGCAGTAGCAACTTAGCCTATACGGAAGACTGCCAAGAAAAATGATATCTTTGGTAAATTACCAAGGATCAAAATGTGGACAACAGATTTTTCCCCTCCCACCCCTCCACCCCCTGACTATTTTTAACCAACAATGATAGTTTTGATAGAGTAAAAGTATTTCTAGAAAATATAACGACAAGGTGCAAGTTTTGCCAAACAATCCAGAATTTCAGAAGGAGCAGTATATGTTTAAAGGAGACAAAAAAACCCCCAAACAATTTAAGCATTAAATGTACAGTAAGTGCTCTGTACTCAAATAAAAAGAAAATAAACTCTAAGAAGACTGCTGTAGAATGGGAAAAAGCAGGTCTAGTTTGTTTATTTATAAATTGGTAACAAGTAGATTCTTTCGCACTAACTAAACCAGACAGTAATTATAAACACAGATTGGTTAAATTCCCTGCACCCTATCAAAGGAAATGAGTTCCTCTCTTTTCCAAACATTGTCATTTGTTTATTGAGCCTCTTTTGGGCTTGATTTCATTAAAAACGATGTAAAGCCCACATCTGCAACTCCCAAAACAATGTTAACCTTGTTAAGCTGATCCGGAGTCCTCATTACAAAAAAAATTTTAAGGCAAAAGAACCAAGCATTTTAAAAGGAAGCCACTGGAATACAGAGCAAAGAATTTGGATTATTTTTGTTCCGTTACAGAAAACTTATATTACTATGCAATAGAACAGGAAGCAAACAGTAACCGCCTCAGTAGTTCTGGATAATTAGTTACCTAAATTCTCTGAGGTGAACAAAATGTACTTAGATGGCAGAACATTACTGCTTGTGTGCTGAAACAACACAGTAATCTTGGTTAAAATGAAAATCACAAATACAGGAGGAAAAAGTCATGTTTAAAATCACTAGTCTTTACCAGTAAAGTACAACTGAGTTCCTCATTAGAGTAACAGTTTTATTAAAAAGGGGATGATACTGCTTATATTAGCTAGTGTCAGATATCAGATTTCAACAAACTTTAACACGGTAGGTGCTATTAAAACATCATTATTAGAGTTGCCATGCTTGAATGATTTGCACTAAAGTGAATTCCACGTATTTGTTGGAAGACAGGAATAATAAATCTTGGAGCTTGAGCTGATAAGAACTGATCTGAACTTTGCAGACAAAAAGTTAAGAAGCTTTGTCCCGAGCATTGCTGGGAGTGGGGTTAGTGAAACTCAGTCCTGTGCCTGCTGCTGCTGAAATCCTACTGGAAGAGCTGAAAAGGGACTGAAGAGGTCTTGTGTTCAGGAGTCCCAACATGTGCGTGGAGGAGTGCCAGGGAGATGCTGTTACACCTGGTGTATGTTCCCCATGGGATATTTGTCTTATGGCAGCATGGCCAAAGCAGGAGAGCACTATGGGCATTACCCCTTCGTGAGGCTGATCCCTCTGTCCCCATGGATTGGGTGCTGTGACTGCAGCGTCCCAAGATGTGCCTGTGATTAAAGCTCGTTCCCATGACTTAAGAGAAAAACGCACACCAGGGCAGCAGGATCAAAGACAGAGTGATGTGCATCACCTAATGCTCCCGGACCAATTAGCCTGACAAACTGCAGATGTCTTCACAGAACACATTGTATTTATTTACTGATTCACAGCAGCACTGAGCAATTTGCTATCACACAGCCACCTCCTCTGGTCAGGTAAATGCTGGGTATCTCCCACCTGCAGTGAAGGCAAATCAAGGAAAAACAAACAGGTTCCCGAAAGGCAAATCCTCTTTCCATCACTGTTACTGCCATCTTAATGTTCCTGGGATCAGCTCTTTGACCATGTATCCATGCAACTTTTTCTCATGCAATCTACCTAAAAATCTAATTTATGCAGGTTTGCTCCTGATCTTACTCAGATTCTCAAACATTGTGAGTACTTTGATAAAATGAAGACAATGTTTGTTACTTTTGCTCTCTGGAAACATTTTATGATACTAAATTAAAATGCTTTTAATTTTTCAATATTATAATCAGAATAAAAATTAAAATATATCTGAAGATTATGTCTAAAATAAAACAAAGAAGGACCATCAAGAAGAGGGAAGCATATTAACAACTCATTTTGATTTCTCTTGGTACATAATTCCCCCTGGATCCTTTCATATAACTTTAAGTTTGGCTCCATACTGGGATTTCCAGCTCAGCTTGTCACAGGGAATTTGGGGCAATTAATGTCTTGAAAGACTGTGCTTTTAGAATAATCAGATCAGGAACTTTGTCCTTCTAAATATTCTGCTGTTTCTCAGGAATATATGTGGATTCTTGAAATAATAAGTTACAGTAACACTGTAGGATCAGGGCCAGATCCTCAGCTGGTGCAAAGTTGGCTTTTCTTCATTAACTTCAAAGGGACTATGCTGATTTACACCAGCTGAGGGAAGATGTGGCCCACGGTGTCCAGGTGGATTTAAATCATACACATGAGAAATACCTCAGTGCATCCAGGTTTATACTGAGGTTGAACATAAAAGGCCTGGGTAGCGGGAAATCCATCCCTTTTTATTTTTAAATGCTCAAATGTTTACCAGCTGACCTTCCCCTTTACTGCAGATCTGGGAATCAAGGTGCATACAATAAAGTTCAAACCAATCAACTGCTTTCAGCTGTTCTTGTGCAATGAATTTTTAAACATTTGATCATTAAGACCAATCTATATGCAGGTCAGTTTTCTGAACAGGATGGGAACAGTTTGGGAGCAGATGCCAGGGCACTGACTCATGAAGAGGGACTGTTAAAATAACACAGAGAGAACATTTATCTTGGGCCACCCATCAGGTGAACACTACCAAGACCATCTCTTTGCTGGATGGATGTACAGATCAAGACAGTTAATCTCTAGCATAGCACCTTTGTTAATTGAACTGCAGCACAAAGGCAGGGCAGCACTCATCGGCATTGAGGTGGTTATCTTATCACACACAAACTTCTCTGCAGGTTTTAGTTCTTCTCCAGTTGGTAAATTCTCTAGAAATGGCACTCCATACTGCTGTTAGCTTGTTTATTCTACAAAATTGCCTTGTAAATGCTCATAAATATGTGGGGAAATTTCAGTTGTGGCTGTGATATGTTCGCTTCCAACACTTACTACTTTTAATTCACAGAGTTTGTGGTGGGCAGCAGCCTCAGGCCATTGATCCCTATTTCTGAATCACTTCAATTTTATTAGAGGGTCACAAAAGTCCACATTCACCATCCCAGCCATGTTACTGGGCACTTGGGTCACCTACCCTTCCTGAGCCCTGCTGTCTCACCTGGCCCACCTAGGGAGGAAGGTACCTGGAGGATAGTGTCTCATCCACAGGCAACAGCACTCAGACAAATCACAGGATGATAGAATGGCTTGGGTTGGAAGACCATCTTGTTCCAACACCCCTGTCACAGGCAGGGACACCTTCCACTAGACCAGGTTGCTCAAACCCCCATTAAACCTGGCCTCAAGGTTCACACAGTTGTGTGCAACCCTAGGTGGGAGAAGAAGAGGTGACTGACGTAAGTCCACTAGAGCTAATTAAGCTCAGACACTGTATAGAGACTCAGGTAATGAGTGGTGTTGAATGGAGGCACGATTTAAGCGTTTTGTTTCCTTGCAGTGCATGTGCAGAATATCTGATCTTTATTTAAAGCCCTCAACCTTCGAAGCCAAGGGGGAAAGCAGGCTAATCCTGGCAGCACTAGGGTTATTCAACTTTGAGTTATTGTATCTGTAAAGGGGGTGATCACTGAAGCTTGCCTGATTTATCAGCTATCTTAGAAGTAGGCCCTCAAAGCCAGAGCTGCTGTGCTGAAAGCCCAGTCCTAACTGTTATACAGGAATGTTTTGCAATTTGCCTAATCTATATGTTTGTTGATTGAATTCCATTTTCTTCCAGTTCAGTGCTCATGATCGCCATGCACATGGTTGCTTTTGTACAGACACCTTTACATGCATACAGTGTTGCATCTAAACAAAAACATCTAAACCCTGTCTAGCTAAGATGCCACACTGGTGCCTCTGGAAACACCACCAAGACAATCAGAAGGGTCTAACTGAGGTGTTTTATTTGAGAAATTTCATAAGTCACAAATATTTTCTGTCAACATTAACTCAGTTCTACAGGTACTTCATTCAAGGCATGTAGGCAATTCATTACTCAAATATATCCCCAAATACCACCTAACTTGCATCTAGTGCTAAACCTGAGCCCTTGGAAATGTCAGTACTGGACTTGAACTACTTGGAGAATATTTAACAAAAATTTTTGCTGAGCATTTGCAGATGCTGAAATCTGCCAAATTTTTGTAGTGTATCCAGACACCAGAACATGCTGGTAGCCAAACTAGAGGATATTTGTTTAACCCAAATGATAGCATTTGGGTCAAAGAACCAGTTGAACTATATGACTTATTACTGCAGGCTGACCCAAACCATACTTGCAACTGTATGGAGCAACAAGGAGTACGAAACATAAAGTTGAAGGGGTGAGTCTCATTCTAACACTTGCTGAACACATCACCTTGGCAAGTCACCCAGCTTGTCTGTGCCTCAGTTACACTGTCTGAAACACTGAGATAATAACAATATTTAATCACCTTTGAAAAAAAAGTGAGAGATCCTCAAACAAAAGAAGCAATAAGTGTGAAATATTCATTATAATATTAAAGAACAGATGGCCAAAGCAGAGATCCAGTTAAAAGGACTGCACAGAGTTATAAGAAACCTCTTGCTGTGACGTATGCGCTTTACGATGTGCATTCCCTCAGACAATACATGATGAGTCGACTGCAGCAGTTTATGTTCTGGATTAGAGCATACGCATAAATAAAGCTACGTTTTTATGTGATCCCAACAAATAAATGGGAAGCACGGACAGGAATGTCTAGCTGATGGAAAAATGAGACACCACAAACAAACCACAGCTTGATGATAAAAAAAAAGAAGTCTAAGATTTATATGGCACAGCTGGCTATGTGTAGTGCTTTTGTAAGTCTACAGCATCTGGTCACTTGTTTTAAATGTCTGAATAGAGGCCTGAACCTTGCACAACTGTGGAAAAAGAGGCAATGTCTCATAGTAAACCACACAGTCATGCATTGCACAACTCTCTGGTGCACGTGGAGACCTGCCTGACTCAAACACCAGGTGAGAAGGGGCAGGAGGTCTCCTGGCCAAAGGGCACAACTGTCCAACTCCATGTCTGTCCTGCATTCAGGGTAACGCAGACATCCACTCACCTACATCTTTCTGGGCAAGCTGTGCTGGAACTGGAGCATGTCTTCTAGAAGGACATCCAAGTATAAATATAATTGACAACAATTTTTACCATCTCATTTCTGGGAGCTTTACTGATTTAGAGTTATGCTGACATACATCTCTGGAGAACATGGCCCATTGGCCTTCAGCACCTCTATGAAACCACCCCAAAACACCCTAGATATCCCTTTGTGAACATGAATGGTGCTTCTTTAACTATAAAAACAGGGTGAAATGATAAACCCTGTTAGAGACAGAGGAGGAAATGGACCATCTTCATGCTTTACTTGCAGAGTACTCAAGCCTTTCATTGTTAGCAGATTATATTTTTACCCAAATTTTAAAAAAAGACACATGGCACAACAAGCTGTGGGAGAAACATGCTCCCAGTTGTGGTGTGAGTCACTCAAGAGAAGAAAAGAGGGTGGAGATTGTTGGGCTGCAGGGCAGCACCACGACAGCAGTGGGGATGGCCAAAGGGTAGTGAGAAGGGAGGAGGGCAGGTGCATTTTATATCTGTGTATGAAAAAAGTCTATGGAAACTCAAGAGTTTGAATGACAAGAATAATAAATAAGGTACTGCCTTGTTCTAGGGCACAAACAAGTCCTTTGCAACAGTAGGAACACACTGAACACAACTAGCTAAATCCCTAATTTGTGCTAGCTGTAACTGTCAATGGAAGAACTTTCTAAGACTTAAAATATTTCTACAGCTTTTAAATCTCCCATGCTCTCCCTGGAAAGGTAAAATATGGTAGGCCCAATCTCTTATTTTTTAAAAGCCTCACAAAAACCCAAAGGTTTGTGCTCCCTCTGTTGGTTTTAGGAAAGAGATTTGCTTGGGTTTTGTTTTCCCCACAAATATCATCCTTCATTTTGTTCTGACATCAGTGGAAGGACAAAAACGCATTTGTGTGACGAGATGTTATTTACACTGAAGTTTCTCTTGTTTAAACAAGAAAATGGACGTGCTAATTTCAGCTCCATCCCAAATGCAAAGAAAATGAATAAACATTTAATAAACCAACTGCCAAACTGGAGGAAGATTAAAGTATTTCAGTACTGCTGAAGGAAATACCGCAAGCAAAAGAGGGATAACACTGCACACAGTTATATCACAGATATCTCAGTTGATGTCTGCAACATTGTTCACCAGTTTACAAAAGCCTACATACCCAAAAATGTGCATTGCTCATAGTATTTTCTACTGCACCTACTTTCCCTTTAACATTGAAAAAAAAAGTGAAAAAGAAGAAAAAGCCCAGTTGCAAAACTAAACTAGATGAGTGTGAGTCTGAGATGATATAGAAGACAAATAAGGAAAAAAGTGTGACAGAAGGATAGATCAAATTCTTGCAATTTTTTTTCCTTTGGTGTTAATTATTTACAATATATGTTTCTTATCTACAATCTGTTTTTCACTGCATCTTTATTCAGCACAAGGGAGCCCTGATCTTGGTGGGTTTTTTGCTGCTAGTGGAACACAAATACTAAAATATGATATCAGATACACTTGTTCAATTATTAATTTTTAGGAACAGAATGTAAAGTCATTATCTGCAGAATATGAAACCCTTTTGGTTTAAATAGTACTAATGACTTAGATGCTTGTTGGAATGAAATGTCTGCACTTTGGCCCTGCGAGGAGGCTGAATCCAAGGTCTCTGTGCCTAACCCATGACCTTACCCAACACTCCCAATTTAAATGAGTGAAAATTGATAGGTGAGGCAATGCTGTTTGTCAGACATACCATTTGGTTTGGTAGCCTTGAAAGTAAAGGGTGGCTTCCCAGCCTGCATCCATAACTACAGACTAAGGCACTGCATTAAGGAAAAAGCCACCAGGATATATAGCTACTATTTGTCACAGCTGTTGGAAGGGTGGCTGGTGACCTGCAGCTCTAACGTATTTGACAGCAGCATCAGTTTGGCATCCCCTGTTTGAACTGCTGGCTCCCTGTCCATCCCCCTCCCTGCCTGGCTGAACTTGTTTGTTGCTGGCTCCCAGCCCGAGACTTGTGACACTGCAATTAAGCAGGGGTGGCATGCAGAGTCTGTAGGTATTTTAGCCATTTTGCCAAAGCTAGAAAAATCCTGACTGAACTGGAGCAGGAAAACAATTTGCTGAAACATCACCTGGAGCAGGAAGTTATTAGATGCTTGAGTGACTTCTAGAACAGAAAACTATGTATGAATATGTACACGAGGCAAAACAGATGTTGTCTTGACCTCTGCACGCTGGAATCTTATAGCTGCTCTGTTTACTCTCTGCTGTCCATAATGCATCTTTAAGCCAGGTGCTGCCACTTATCAGGTATCTACATCTCTTGTTTAAACAAATGTTAACTGAACTTGACAGCAAAGGGGACCCCTGCAGCAAAATCGGCAGAAGACAGCTTTAAAGCTACCTTCAGTTCTTACTCCTGAAATAACTGAAGTTTTGTGTGACTAGGTGAGGAGTGAGGGCAGAAAGTTGAACTTTTGACCTCATCTCCATGGGATTTCATACACAGTCTGCCTGGTTCCCTGGCAGGGTGTAAGGCTCAGCTTTACAGGGAGGAGTAGAGCTGGTCTTCAGGAGCTGGCAAGAATCGTGCTGTGGGCTCTGTTCCCTGCTCATCAGCCTCTCCAGGGTCCTTTGAACGAGCACATCTCTTCCAGGGCCATCACTGTAATTACTACTTGCATCATAACTACTTCTAGCATCATAAACTACTCCTTGCATCATAGTGACTGCCGGCACCACGGCTTTGGCCACCTATGCTCCCTTGGGAAATGGCACAGCCACTGACAATAGGTGTGAAATTAAACTCTGTCACCTCTCTGTTAAAGGCAACCCTATAACTGTTCATTCATGAAGCAAAGACAACAGGCACTTAAGGTTTTTCAGGAAGCTTCTGAGCCTTCCTCCTTCTCTCTCTCCTGCCAGCTCCTGGAACACACAGCTGACATAAAGGGTTTTCAGACCCCCACAACTGCCTGCAAAGAATTGAGCTCCTGAAGCTGAGGAAACACCACCACTAGCAAGCAGGTCAGTGTGAGGGGTTTGCTGTCAGCAGAGAGCCAGGCAGAACAGTCAAGACAGATGCAACCCATACTTATAATGGATGTCATGAAAAGCACCCTGGTTTCAGAGCTGCGTTACAGTTGGTGCCCAGTGCAGAACAACTTTCAGGACCTTAGCACAGCTATTTCAACATTCAAATGCTCCTGAGGAGATAAACATTCTTCTTATACAAATAAATAATCCTCTAATCAAAGCTAACTTTAGATTGAAATTGGTCTTCTGATTGATTGGATTCAGTTTTTCTAAAGTATCTGTCATTAACCCCTCAAAACTGTGTAGGAACTCAGAAGCAATCCAGCATGCATTACATGATCAACCTATCAATATTTTAATTAAAAAGGTCATAGAAAATGGGTACTGATACCACTGACAACTGAGAGAACATGCTGAAACTCTGTCAGGACCCTGCTTACTCAGTTGAAAAGTTTATGAGATCATAAAAACTAGAGGGTGAGGAGTTGGATTCAGCATTAGAGATCAAAGCCCTGAAGTTCATTTCAGAGAACCAAAAGAAATGCTTATGTAGAACCAAGGGAAGACACTTTGCTAAATTTTATGTAATGGGAAATAATGCTAGATCTTGTTTTTCTAATAAAAAAATACATCTGTCAAGTTAGAAGCATGTAATGATCCAAAAAATGTCTTTTGGATATCAAAAATGGATGTGGGATGAAATTTATGTGCTTTGCTCCAGACTGGGAACACTGCTGATTTGCAACTAGAGCTTGATGCCCAAGATCTGTCTTTTGCAGCTTCAGTGAGCTGCGTCTGCAAGTGATTCCAAGCTCAAAGTTAAAGGTCATTAAAAAAATCAAACATTTTGCCCCTGCAGAGGCTCAGGGTGGGTACATGCTGAAATAATCACCTGAAGAAAAATATTCACTTGAACCACAGTTTTCTGTCTTACATCCTTCCCTCACAGACAGTCCTTTACCCCCTGTCACCTCATCAGGAGGCAGAAAGGGAAGAAAGATCAGGTCAAATACCTCCACTATCCCCTGGAAGACGATTTCTAGGAATCATTTGTTTCCAAGGTTCCTTCCTTAATGCCTTGCAGAAAGGAGGTCTGGTACAACGAGACTTTGCAACTTCTTTCATGTATCACGGATACATACAAAGGAAAATCACATGCATAGTATGATACCTGATCTCAGATGGTAGTAGTGGACTCAGCACACTGTCCAAAATGTAGTAAAATTACTTCTGAAACTGCTGAATATTCCATGTATACCATATATGCATACACAGTGTACTAATTTTCCTTCCTGCCTTTATCTTAGTAATTTCCCCTTTGCTTCTCTGCCACTAATTTACTTTGAGGATTTCTACAGATGTATGCTCACAGATCTGTTATACACTGGGGCAAATATTCCTATGCTGGCTGGTCTACCCAAGTCTATTCTCGTTCTACAAGAAGAATAAGACACAGAATTTCTTGGGGGGCAAAAATCTATTTAATGGTGTTGGGAGGACTGGCATTTTGCTAAAACATTTAAGATTTCTCCCAATATGTTTGTTACGTAGTGGACCACGAGTGTGTCCAGTATTGGAGTTTGAAAGTTATCCCAGCCTCTGAGACTACAAATATCTTTGCAGAAGGGTTATGTCGCTCATCTCAAAAAATTTTCAGGATGTATAGCATTAGCAGTGTTGTCTGCAGGATCACACAGCTCATGTCTGCTTTAAAACAATGGCAGCAAAGAGGAAGAAATATGCCAAACTGAATAACACTGATCATAGAAACAGGTAGAAACACCTTTTCCATTGAAGCTCACAGGCAGATATTAGGGAGAGCAGGGAAGTGCTATGTAAAATATACTATGCTACCCAATCATCAGAGGTTTGAGATTCTCTGATGAAATGGAATCTCATCCAGTTCCTTCTATCACACTGTCCATTTAATCCTGGTTGAGAAGTCAGGGGGTTGGTGAGAGTTTACTCACTCCCTGGCCACCAGCTCAAACCGTGGGAAACGGCTGGTGTGGTCATCAAAGAGAACAAGGAAGCCTGTAGTGGGCAAGATAGCGAGTAATGCCTGAAACACAGACCATCCCTAGACCAGAAATGACAAAATATTAGGCAGATTAGGTTGGTTTTGAGGATGAGCAGACTTCAACCATGGCAGTCTCATTCCTTATGTGATAAACTGTGCAGTCAGCAGAACTAGAGACTGCCAGGAAAAAAGTATCACTAGCACTCAGGAGGTTTTTAGAACAGGACAGCTTGTTCCTGCTGCAAAAGTGGGAACACTAAATGAGCTCAATAATTTCAGTCTCTAAACCTGTCGTTACCTGCCCAGCTGCTGATAGTGCTGTTATCTTGTTACTTCTGCATGCGTGCTTCCTTCAAGGATTTCAGTGTTATAGCTCTGAAAGGATATCTGGTTTGCTTAAACATCAGGAGCCTAAAAAGCTAAACCGAAACAAAACCCACACCTGTAATGACATGAAAAGAGTTGTGCATTTCAATGAATGGAGGACAGATACTCCATGTAACCTGAGTTTAGTTACAGAACAGTGAGGATGAGCACTAGATCCACTGAAAGTGTATCATTTACCAACCATTGGTGCTTTGTTAATATTCCTCTTTTATAGTTTGGTGGGTTTTTTTTTTTTTTTTGCACAGTCTGATTAGCTAATTAAAGTTGTAGGCTGTTTCCTTTCAATCAGAACTGTGAGTGTGTACCAGGTGCCAAGCATCATGACATGCAGAAAGGCAGATGAGCTCAGAGAGATGGAGGGGTGAAAAAAAGGCTCAGCCCCACCAGATTACCCCACTCTCAATGGGCTAAAACATCGGGTTTGGACATTCATCCTGTCCTGGCATGAGGTACACCACACCTCACTGTGAAAACAACTCAAGCATCATGGAAAAGTGTTAGAGCATTGGGTGAGAAAAAAAATCTATACCACCGAAAAATTTTCACCAGCTTTGCGCAAGCATGGTTGGGTTAGACGAGAGGAACCCCCAGATTAGCATCCCTTGGAGCAAACTCATCTCCAACAAGCTCTTGTTGGATGTGCTGGCACTTGAGCAGATACGTGAGCCTGATCCAGTTGGGCACTGCGTCTTCTATCCTTAAAATCCTTCCTGACATCTTCACCTGGAGCTGTTCACAGCATTTGCCACAGAAAAGTGGGTTTTCATTGTTAACAAGAAACAGTCAATAAAGAACTGATTCACAACCCCTCACAGAGCAAAACCAGCACCAAAATAGGTACAGTTTCCTGTGGCTGTACAGAGAAGGAAAACAATTTGGGAGGTCTTTGGGATCAACTGGATCAATACTTTGTTGTGCTACTAAGCAAATAACCAGGGTACGTCTCGAATAAGGTGAGGTGAATCTTTGGTCAGAAAGATGATTAGAAGGTACTAGGTTAATGTATGAATGTACTTTGTACCTTTAAAGGTACTTGGTTAAGATTTAAATATAAAATGGGGGTTTGAAATCCATGTTCTCAGGAATTTTATGTCTCAAGTCTAAAAAAGGGTTTATAGGTAAAGAAATAATAGCACCTCCAAGATGCAGTTGGCTGGCATAAACACCTCAAATGGGGCATGGTCTTTGACAGGGTTAGCTGAGCTAAAAATATCCCACTCTTTTTCCAAAATCAGGGGAAATTATTGTTTAAATAGAAATTGGCCGAGTTACCAATTAAAACAATTTAGACTGAAAAAGGCTATAAAACAGAGAAATTTTTGATCCACTGGTAAGGTGACCAAAGTACAAGATAACAGAGAGGAAATTATCAAGGCAAGACAATATAGGACTCCTAAATTTAAGGATAAGCTGCAAGAATGCTCTGCATAGGTACAGGAAAATCTTTAAATATTTAGCTATAGCTGTTTTAAATGCAGATTGGGCTACATTTTCTTGGCATCATGGAATTTTTTTCCATTTCAAGGCTAACAAACCTCCTGGAATCTTACCAATAGCCATTAAAGATTTAAAAATTTGAGTAACTGTGGTAAGAATGTGCATAGCTGATAAATAGGAAGAAAACATTTGGACTGCCTTACTGTTAGTCCTAGTGTTTCACAAATTTCTTTATCTAAAATTATGGCAACTGGAAAAGACCTAAGCTAACACTAAAATATTTAACCAAGAGTTCAAACACACACATATTTTATACAGTGGCAGTAATATTTCTTTTGCCCAATGGAGCTCACAATGTTAGTTTGCTTACAACCAGAGGGATCCAAAAAGAAATAATGCCAACACGCTCAGCATATTTCTAAAATATTTTTTCCGCTAAAATGTGCGTCATTCCAAAAACATGTCTGAGTGGTTATATTTTGGGTGAGGAACAAAATCAGAGAAAAAGTGTCAAATACATCTTTATGCTACAATATTTCACAGTCTATTATATAAGATGGTTATTTACACAGACAGAAGCTTAATATGTACAAAGAGCAAGGGGAAAAACCTTGTGTTTAGGTGTTGCTAGAGTAAACCAGCAAAGCTACAGGTAAACTGGATAAGTCATTTAGGTCAAACTAGGTCGTCAGGCTGGCTAAATCCTGAGCTGGCATCACACCAGTGTAAGACTCCTCCTTCCTTTACAAAGGCTTCCACATTCATTGGACAGAAACATTTAATTTTGTGTTTGTTCAGTTCATCACTTCTGATTTTTAATCAAGACACTGGACACAGAACACAAATGTTCTCTCCATAGTTCCTGCAGGTCCCTGCTTTGATTGCGTCAGTCAAACCACAAATCTGTTTGTTGCTCTCAGGGAGCAGGGCCTGTGCATCCCACAGGGATCAACGCACCCTCCCTGCTTCTCCTGAAGGTTGGCAAGATGATGATGGAGCTGTTTGTGTGACAGGCCCCTGTAAATCCTTGAGCTTCACCCTCAGGATGGGACACCTTGGAGATCCATATCTATCTGTCAGTGTGCTCAAAGACCCCCCCCCTTCACCCTCTGCTCCAGAAAGGGCTCTGGTCCCATTGATATCTCCCTGGTTCCTGGTTTGCCTGGGGTGCTAAGCAATTCCTGCGAACAGAAGCTTCTGTGGCTGCAAATCTCCTCTTTATTAATTTAGCTCAATAGGTAACATGTGACTGCAGGAATTTTGGCACGAGAATTAGGAGTTAAAATAAGAGAGAGCAAAGGGAAAAGGTTACCAGGGCTAATCTAAAGTGATGCTAAAGGCTTTACATGGCTATGAATAAAAAGGAACTTGTAAATAGTGGTTTTGATAGTCTTTTCTGAGGTTTATAAGTGACATTTCCTTTACTTCACCTTACTGCAATAATAACACAGATTTGCTATGCTACATTTTTCTAGAAACCTTGCAGGACACTGAAAGCTGACTATATCCTATTCATACTTTCTGCATGCAGAAGAGTGTGTTCTTGGACTTCTAAAAGTTTTCCATTTGGGGGAGTAGAACTTTCTCCTCTAAGACCCAATTAATCATCGCACGCTGTGAGGCACCTCTAATGTACAGATTTAACGAGACAAGCCTTCCTGGTTTAGTTTTTTCCACCTTTGAATAAGTACTCCTTGACACATAAAAATCAAATATAAACAGCACTAGGACCAAAATCCATGTTCTTGGAACCGCACCTAATTTAGAACTGTAAGAACTTGGGAATGTTTATATTTCATCCCTAAAGTCTTCATCTGTTTATATCTAAACTGCAGTCTGAACTTAGACACAACTACAAGGCTCAGTGAAATAGGAGAGTGTTCCCTTGAGCCACAGTCCTGGAAATCCACCATCTTTTTTTCTTCATTAATATCTAATCCTCATTTAGTAAGAATTTAGCTACTTTTATCCTGATGTGAAACTTCAGGGCTGCCTATTTCACTCTGCTGCCTGCTGCTTCTAAATACAGCAGTGCTGGTGGTGGAGGTGGTGATTGTGAGTCATAAACACTCTGTCATTGTAACATGTCAGATTTGTCCAAAAGAAACATATTTTTATATCTTAGATTATTTTATTATTAGTTTAAGAAGGTTCGTTTAGCTCCTAGCAAAGCCACGAGGAAGAATTATGCACTTAAGCAGTTCTATCTCAGATGTGTAATGCCTTGCAGTCATTTAACATGCTGAGACAAACAAGAGAATCCCCAGAGTGCTCATCTACTATGGGACTTATTTCATACTGCATCAATAATGTAAATCGAGATGTGAAGATAGCTCCTTGTTTTTCTAAGGTACGATTACACTAGTGCAGACAACATCCACTCAGCTTCACTGGAAACACTGGAGTCAGCTCCTTGATAAAAAACCTGGCCCATTCTTTATCTGAACAGAAGAAAAAATTATGCTATCAACCGGAAATTGTTGGGAGCAGCCTGGCTTTGTGAGATCAGTTGTTTGCTGCGATGTTTTCCAAGCCCCAGGTGAAGTGTTGAAAAGCCCAATGCAGAGGTTAATATTTCTCACTAAAATGACTTCAGATAGTAGTTTTTGTTCTTCTCAGTGAACTACCTTGGCCCTCATTTAATTACTGTGGTGATTGGCAATTCATTTAAGTAGACCTCACACAAATTAATTCAGCTGGATTATTTGAGTCTATAAGGGCTCAGCCATGAAACACTTGCATCATCCTACCTTGATACTTTTGGTGGAAAATGGAAGTCACCAGGAAATTCAGTTTTTCTCAGCATGACCTTTTATCTGCCCTAGTAAGACACACAACATTATGCCTAGTTAACATCCTGGTGCAGTGCCCATATCTACTATTGTACAATACATCGAACAAACATAAAAGGCATCAATCAAAATCCTCAAAATGTCTTTTTCTGCCAAGATGCATAAACGTTTCCTATCTCCCATCAAATTATTTTAATTACAGCTGCTGAGCTTCATAATTATTTTTAGCCAGGCTGGCTTTTCTGTTGTTATTGAACATATGATATGCAATATATTGCATTTATACATCCCACTGGATTTTGTTATAGCAGAGCGACTCCTGTTGCTGAGATGGAGACTTTTTCTGTTATTATAAAGCCATTTGACATTTTGCTGGAAATTTTCCACCTTTACTATCTTGCTAAGGATTTGGAGAGGGCAAGGCATAGAGAAAGGAAAATTCTTTATGCTCTCTCAGGTTTTTTCCTCCTATAGCTTTCCTTCTTCTCCCCAAAATGTTTCATACAGATGAGTTTCTTGTAAAAATCCTCCTTATAAAAATAGCTCCAAAACAAACAAAACTGAAACATGATATGGACAGATTCTTACTGACAAGAGGAGCCAAATCCCTTTTTTTTTTCATGACTTGTTATAATCCAAGATCATAGAACAAGGACCTTTATCTTTTCATGATCTTTGTTTTCAACAATGCATCCTGAATTTTGCTTCAGTTTAGGGTTTCTCCCTGCAGGCAATAAAACATAAGGTAATTACTGAAAGAAATAAAAAAAAGTAAACTTGGCTTCAGCTGAATAAAACCAATTGGGTTTCAGATATATACCAAGAATACCCTGTATGTTTGAGTGCCACTGAAATACATACCATTTATAACACAACAATAGTGATCCTCTTCTGAAAGACACTGCTAAATATGTAAGTCACTTACCCAGGAAGAATTTGTATTGCATTTCTGAAAGCAAAATTACAGTAGCTGACAAAACATGAAAGTTTCATCATGGTGGATTAGAATGCACACGAGAAATTCAAAGGAATTTATCGTTACTCAACGTTTCAACTGACGCTCTTTACGTGTCTTTGGGGAGCAGATTTGTCTCCGCACTCTATAGAAAGGCCATGTGCATAAAAAGGTTGGATTACAGAAACCTAGTAAATAATATAACAAACAGCTAATTAGGCTGTACAGCAACATGAACAAATATGTGTTCTTCCTACACTGCTGATCCCCAAAGAAAATGTGGGTTTTTTACTGCTAATACAACTGTTTCTTTGCCCAGGAACTTCCATGACATCAAGAGATTATCAGTTGATTTGAATATTCCTTGTCCCTCCTTGCTTGTCATGGTCCATGCTTGCACAGGTTTCTCTACATTTCAGTACATTACAACGTGCTTGCAGATAGAAAATTTGATGCCACCTCTCCCTGCCAAGTAAGAAATGCTCTCGGCATTTATGTTTTCCAAAGATCTTTCCAAAAAAGGACAAGAAAAGTACACAGCTAATATTTTTTAGACATAAAAGATTTTTTTAAAAAAATAAACAAACAGAAAAGTGTCCTTTTGGCTGAAAGGAGACAAAATTCTATTTGTGCTTGCATAAGGTCAAGAAAAAATTTAGCAGCCTTAATGTATTATTAAGAAAGGCGCAAGAGGGGAAAGGGAGGACATTCAGCTCTCAGTCAAGTAAATACTAGTCAAAGGTACAACACGAAAACCCTGGTGGTGGATACAGAATCACAGGATTCAAACAAACTTAAGAAAACAAACTGAATGAACTACCCTGAGCTCCATCCTGCTGCAGATGGTACCTTATCTAGTGGCTTACAGACTACACTTCATACTACAGCATAAATATGACATTGCTCAATAGAATTTTAATGTCATTAGCTTTCCTTTTATTACTCCAAGACATTCTCGTTATTAAACCACAAGAAACATGGCAACATTTTGTGCAATCTTGTAGAGAAGAGTTCTTGGCCTTGTACCACGTTATCATTACTACACACTAGGAGAAAACCAATTGGTGCTGCAACACTGGAGTGAAACAAAATTTGGAAAAGTGGTAAACAAAATTGAGGAAGAGTTACTGAAAATGGACAAGATTGACCATAAACCATCTGAAGGCAAAGAATATGAATTCAAGGTGTGACTTTGTATGAGTTTACACGTCTAATAAATAAAATGTGAAGGCCACAGTCTCTAAGTGCGGAAGTCTAGTTCTGAAGAAGACATGGGTACAATTCCTTCAACATTATATTCAAGTATTAAGCTGTGAACTAAAAAACAAACTCATCCTAAGATGCTCAGATAAGAGAATATTTAGCAGGCTCACTTCTGTATTTCAGCCTGCTATTGCCTCTGTGAGAATATTGAGTTCTGGATCCACACTTTGAAAAGTGCATTGAAAAATTAGGCAATTATAGTAGAAAGTCATAGGAAACATTAAAGAAATTGAAAAAGATGCTGTCTCATGGAAAAGCTCATTTAGCCTAACTCTGACAGGATCACAGAGCAACTTTATCACAGTCTGTAGGAATTAGACAGACGGTCTGAGAGAAAGAAGCTGGAAAGCTCCCTGACAGGGCAGCCACTCGCCAGCCTCATTTCGGGTTGCAGTGGATCACTCTCTGTTGCTAGAAGTTTTTAAACTGTGATTTTAAAACTGAAACTTCCCTAAAATTTTTTCTATTTCTGGCTTTTTCAGGCCCAAGTTACCCAGCAAGTCACAGCGGGTGGGCTTGCTGGAACACTCTGCCCTTGCCTGTGTTTTACTGCTCGGCATCTCCAGCTCTCACTGATGATCCTGAGCATTTTTGACTTGCAAGAAGCCCATTAAAAGACCATGAGCTACAGCACCAACTCACACCTGTCACCCGGGGTGGGCAACTGCTTCCAGTGTCAGGAAACACTGCACAGTGAGATTATTCTAGGATCAGTCTTACCAGATCAGCCTTACCCTTCTGCACATGGACACCTTATTCTGCTCCCCACTGGCCTGCAGCAGGTGCTGCTCTCACTGCCTGGGATGTCTTTGCACTACAAAAGATCTCAAATTCTTCCCCGATAAGAAAAATCCTCCACTGATCCCAAACTCTCCTTCCCCACAGAGAATATCCTCCATACCATCTCAAGGAAGGATCCCTGCACACCCTCCCATCCACCTCTGGGGAAAGCAAACAAATGAGGATGTGGCCCCACGCCCTAATATCGTATATAACACTTTTAATCATCTTACCGATGAAAACTGCTGTGTAAGCTCTTTTTGTCTCCTGGCTAGTTTCACATTAATATATTATCTCCCTGCAACTCATGACTACTTCCAGCTAGTGCCAGAGAAATAGGAAACTGTTTAGATGCTTTCTCCTGTTCCTATGGCAAAAATCAAAGAAAGAAAAGGAGAAAGTATATTACAGAGAATTGAAAACAGGTACCTTTTATTAATGTAGCTGATAGTGCTGTAGAGTTCACTGTTCTTGTTTAATTGGGCTACATATTGATTTGACTGTGGCAGTGCAACTAGACAAATGTTCCTTAATTACATTTTAAATTCAACTTTCTGAGGCTGAAGGTGCTTTTGAAAAGCACACGTTGCTGCTGGCCCCACCACAGCACAGGCTGACTTAAAGTTGCGCTGACGCTGAGCAGTTGTGCCCAACACTGAACCAGTGCAAAGCCTTCATTAAAATAAAAAGCAGCTCTGTAATGATATTTACATGACATTCAAAGTGCTCTTTGTTCTTACAATAAAATACATTCCAGATAATTCCACACTACCCAACCATAGTTCCTATTATTCAATTTTGCAATTTCTCTTATGTAAGCAAAGTTTTTTGTAACATGTTCACTAATTATTACTTTTGTAGGGAAAGGTTCAGAAGTATTTAGACTCCTAAGAGAGTGAAGACAAATGCATTACAGAAATAATGCATTTAGCCTACAGGAATAACCCTCTGCTCACTTATAAAAGCTCTTGCCAGTCAAATCTACAGAATACTATTTGATTCAACTGTGGGGGAAGAAAGAGAAACACTTGCCTGCCTCCAAAGTTCAAGTAAAGATTCTTGAATTGAAGCTGCCAAGATGGGAGGTGGCAGAAAATGGAGGACTTGAATCTAGGGGGAGAATAAGTAAAAAAAATATTTATACATTCTGTCGTTCAGCTCTAATTGCCTCAAAGATTATTTATTTTTCATTTTTTTGGAAAATAGCTTGCAGCTTCTTAACATATTTTTCAAAGAAGGAGCTGGAAGGCATAATAAAAAGCAAGCAGGGATATGCTTTCTGAATAGACTGAAATAATTAATGTGAGAATGCTTCCGCTTGAGCATTTTTTATGAACAAAAAATATATTATTTTTGCTTTTAAATTGGAGATAATTTGTTACACGGAAGTGGTGGTTTCTTTAATCTTTAAATAATGCTAATTACAATGGTATTTGGGATCTGAATTTTTGCAAAGCTATTCCCTCATTTGCTGCTGACATAAAGAAGTTACTTACAGACTTCAGAGGCTTGTGGCACAGCTCCACTTTGTTTGCCTGTTGTCCCTCTTGGTTTCCCAGTCCCAAACCTCATTACTCCTGTGATTTGACTATGTGGGGGTTTCATCTACTCTAGTTCACAGTCACTCCACAAATAGCTGTTTGGAACAATCCATGGTCTAAACATAATCTTCTTTTTTGTTTTTTTTTGTTAATACCAGCTCTTCCCGGAGAGTGACCGAAATTCATGGTCACAGCTAAGCCTAAAGGAAAAGCAACATCTCCCCACACTCTGCTGCACCACAGCATATTTCCAGGAGGAAGGTAGGAAGGCTTTGTCGGTTTACTTTCCACTGAAAAGCAGCTTTTACTTTTTTTAATGTGGAATAGCCAGGGAGCTTAGTCATGGAGCTGCACTGGGCACCTGCACAAACACAGACAAAAAGCAAACTCAATCTTTGTCCTGAAATCTTCTAGTCCAAGTACATCTTTGATCAGGTACATGGATGTACCTGGACACTCCCTTAGATTTCAAATCAAGGTCAGTTTGATTTAGCACAGAGACGGATCCTGAGGGTTGAGGTCCTGCATGCTCCCTTTCCGTGGGCTCTTCCCAGAGGCGTTTACCATGCCCAGGGCTGCACGGTAGGAATTCAGTGGGTGTATTTACCTACTGGAAAGCAAATGCAGACACTGTTTCTGCAGCCACAGTTTCATTTGGCAGAGAAACAGGTGCCTATCCACCAGGCAAGGACGACACTCCCTCGTCTCCACTCGGGGCTGTGTACACAAACAGAAACAACACGCTGCAGGTACATACGCGCCGTGTTCCCTTCTCCAGGCATCTTTCATTATTCAGCATGTTTTCACCACTGAACAACAAATTGTTAGTGGTGTAACAAGACAGGAACACGTGTTTGGATATGGTGTGCAATCTGCAAAGCCTGGCACTTGCTCTGCTGAGCCACAGTTCTCTGCTCTGGCAGGATCAAAGCAGCAACTAAGGCAGCAATGAAGGTTATGATGATGTTAAATAGGTAGATGAGAAAGCCTGCATTTCTCAAGGGATGAAGGTGGTAAGAAGTCCTGGTTTTGTGACATTTTGCAGGGCCAATGTTCCTTCTCCTCCATAAAATACATATAGAATCTGAAACAGGGAGCCGGGTGAGGTCTCAGGTAAAATGACTTCCCGGTTCTAGACCTGAGTTACTAGCAGGCTGATAGTGTTATTCAATGTGATCAAAGGAAAAGCAGAGGGAACTGATTATAACAAGACTTTTTTTAGCTGTGCTGAGTTTAGTGGAGAGCAAAACATCTGCAATGATATGTCAGGAAAACAGGCCAAGCTTTTATTTTGAAAAGTATTAGCTAGGTCTGAGGTAGGAAGACGCATAGACTTGTGAATCATCAGCATAAAAGTAGTAGTTAAATTTGTGTTTTCAGATGAAGATGGATAAGGCCAAGCCTCTAAAATAAAATCAGAAATAGATTTGAGAGATGAACCAGCAGAAAACAGAGACATAAGACCAAGAAACAAGTTTTAAGAAGATGGGGATGAAGGGTATACACAATTTAAGGTAGTCACAGGTTCTTGGGAGGTCACCTGGTGCATCCCTCTGCCCTACAGCAGGATCAATTATCCTCCTGTCTTTCCTTTCAGAAGTCTGTCTGCCCTGGTCTGGACGGCCTCCAACAGTGGAGATCCCACAGCCTCTGCAGGCAGTCTACCTTAGTGCTTTATTATCCTGATTGTTATGAAAGTTTCCTGATGTCTAACCGGAATTCTTCGCTGTAATTTAAGCCCATTATGTCATGTCCTTTCCATTATGCACAGATTGTTTCTGTCTTCCCTGCCGCTGTTTCTTCTGTAATTACTTTCATGTCCCCTCTCAAGCGCTTATTATTTAAGCTAAACAACCTTGTTCAGCCAATCTATCCTGCTAGGTCGGGGTTTCTAGACATTGTATTAAGGCCCCTCTCCAAACAAGCGACAACTTTTCTTGGGACATAACCCAGGAAAAAGTGCACATAGAGAGAAGGGATTGCTTCTCACCTCTCCCAGGTGATCCCTCTGTTTGAACACTGCATATTGCAGCAAGATGTCACCATGGACCCCCAATCATGTTGGGATCAGTGATGATCCCAAATCAGCTAATTTTCTGTAATTGGGTAGCTTGTTGGACTTAAATACCATTGATTTGCACCCAAAAAGCTTCTATTTCTGTGCTCAACTGCAACCTGGGCAGGAGTCTGATCTGAAAGATCATTTAGCTGAGGATACAGTGCATCTGTCCTCTGTATTTCCCACACATTGATTTTTGATACTGCTCCTTTGGAGAAAGTGATAAACAGCTATCAATCTAAAATCAATTTATTTTTCCATCCGACTTTGATGCTTACTGCATCTGGGCCCAAAAGATGTTTTATATTTCTGTTATTTACAGACTTCTGGAGTCTGTGAAAGATTCAGAATGACATTTTGTAAATAATATTTCCCTTTCTTTTCCCTGCGAATTTGTTTTGGAAATAGGACATTCCTCTATTTTATATGTATATATTTGTTTAAAAATCTGAGCCTTGGTGTTTTGAATCTATCAATTTTTTCAAAAACATTTTCCATGACCAAAAGTGAATATTCATGTTTTCTTAATCTAAATATCCCTTTCAGAAAGGTGTCTACACAAAACTGTGCATTTCCAACTGATGCAATGGCCCAGCAGGACTTTATATCTTCCCCAAACCACTTGTCCCATCAGGCACTCAGAGCAGCAGCTGACTCTATTGGAGCAAAACAGCCCACATTTATAGTTTCCTTTTTTTTTTCCTAGCTATTAGCTCTAGAAATCTACTCCTGTTGGCAGCTCTTACTGTTGGGTAATAATTTACTAGGTACCAGCACCCCAGCATGCCTGTGATGGTGTAGTAGCACAATCATTAGTTTCTATTCTGCAGTGGCAAGATGTGACAGGGAGTCTACGATTTCGGATGATTCTGGTGTCAACTAACTGTGACACTCCATCAAACCCTGCATCCTTAATGTCATGGAGAGTTACATCCTTTCATGGGTGATAAAGCCTGGGCATTCTGACAACCCCGGTTTAAGTGTCCTCGTTGGCCTCGCTAAGCTCATGTCACTTCATTGTTTTATAACTTAAATTGTCTCATATTGAAAATGAGGATTCAATTTGAGATTTTATTGTTAACCTTTAAGGGCCTTGGAGCTCAAAGTCTACTCAAGAGGTAAGTGAAGTTTATGCTCCAATTCTTAATCTACCTTCAGTTACAGACTTCTGCACACGTACCCCATTGCTTCCTGATAGCTGTCTGAAAACTTTCCAGTTTTTAGTGACAGAATAAAATGAATGTAGATCTTCAGCTGTTCCCAGGGATGTTTTTAAAGATGGGTTCATTTTTCTTATGTTTGTTTGAATCTTGCCACTTGTTTCACCTTAAAATTTTATGTTAGATCTGGAAAGAATTGTTCTTGCCCAGCCTCCTCTTTGAGAAAAATGCTGTTAAAAAAACAAAAATTCAATGAAGCCTCCAAAGGGCAAATGCTAACTTTTAAATTGAAAATGCTTTAAATTTTAGTTTATAACAGGAATCTTCTTTGTTCTTCAAGTGGTCATTTTTCTTTTTATTAAAACCTGTTATTATCACAAAAAGCATTGCTCTTTGTGAAATAACATTTCAGTAGTCAAAACCCCAATTTTCCCTAAGGAAATATTTCAAGGGAAAACTTTTTACATGCCCTACTTAGCACCAAGTCTTCCCATTTAAACACCTCCACAAGTGGCCAAAGTTTCAAAAGAGATGCTCTTCCACTTAGGCACCCGAAGGAAGTGTTTGAATTCTGAGCAGCTTTTGAAACATCAGGCCACCTTGTTTGAGGTGTGCGAGAGAAAGACATGCCCTTTTCAAGATGTAGCTCCAATGATGGGGTCCTTAAGAACTTTTGAAGAATTCCCCTTTAAGAAAAAGAGGATTAGATCAAGGTGTGAATATTCCAGGCATAAATACACCTATAACTCTGAAATCCATCCCTACTGCACGTGTTTATATGCTATTACATCTTGCTTTATCTTTGTGTTTTCAGTGCAAGTGTTTTATGTATGGGCTTGAATGGATTACAAATCAGCTACTTTCAGTAGGGCATGAAAATTATTGCTGTTGAGAAAGATGTTTTTGTGGCACAGAAACACACTTAATTTCTGTTTGTGCAGTTGAGTTTTCTTGAGGCCAGGGCTGACATCCAGCATGCCATTAGGTACGGAAAGAGGTCCTTCATGCTCCAAACTGGCAGAGAGCTTGCAAAAACTAAGCTTAAAGAGAGGTGGATCCAAGCCAATCCCACTGTCAGTCCTTAGATCTACTCTCCTGTTCTTTCCCTGGAACAAATAACCTTTTGCCCTTCCATTTTGTAAGGCATAAAGTAACTTCTTAATTAGGATTATTTTTTTCCCCTGCTGGAAAATGTATTAGCAAATATTATTGTCAAAGCATAGAACTGTTTCCTCTTTATCTGGCACAATGCTGCTATAGGACAACCAAGAGGTTCACAGACCTTTCTACATCAAGATGCTGTACAGTATTTGCAATAATAGCTCAGAGAATACCATGAAATTGGGGATTTCAATCATGCTAAAGAGCACTCCTCCTTCTTTCTTTGTATCGCCCCTCCCTATTTTGACTTTCCCATATGGACACAGCAAACTCTATTATTTTTCCTCAAGTGATTAAGTCTGGCCACTTCACAATAAAACAACCTGTTGCTGAGACCATTAGTTTGGATGCACTTCATGGGATGCTAAGAAATTGTCAGACTTGGGGAAGGTCTCCTTCCATTTCCAAAAGTCTCTGCAGGCAAGTCAACAAAACCTCATTGTCAATAACAGCAAGGACTGTTGACAGATCTAATAAAATCAACATAGATTTATTTTCTGTGGCCATTGCCAAGTAGAGATCAGCAAGAGATAACTACCCCTATATTAAACACACATCTAAAGCCAACACAGTAGGGATGAAGGATGCTTGTCAAAGACGTAAACAGCCTTCTCCTGCTTGCATCATCCCAGAGATACAACAGAGATTAAAAATTCCTGTCAATATACTGGCTAAAATCACCCACTGTGAACAAACTCATGAATTACAAAGAACTGGCCATAGCATCAACAAACTAGAAGATTTTATCATCAGAGTGCTTTGGTGACTCTGTTGTAAACTCTTGTCACACCAAACCCAATGAAGCTAATAGCATCAAAAAAAAAAAAAAATGAAGCAAAGACACATGTGAAACTGGGAGGGTGATTTTCCCATACATCCCTGCTAGGAAGACAAAGAGGCTGTTTTTATGCTGCAATCAGAAGGATGATCTGATAATGCACTTTGCTAAGAGCCCTTCTGGAGAGATAAGCCCATCTGCTCTACTAACAATACATGAGGAAAAACAAGGCAAACCCCAAACAAACAAGCAACCCTTCACACACCACAATGTATGAGTGAGCAGTTTAGACTCTGGATATATTTAGCCTGATTACTAAACTGTTTCTGCGATATAATAATATATATTTACATATACACGCATATAATTATTTTCAGATGGCCGGTGCAGATCAGATACTGGACACAAACTGATTTTCCTTCTGTTCTGAGGTGCTGCATTTAAAAATGGCACTATCTTGGCTACTCTCCAAACTCCATAGATCTTTCTGAACTATTAACCTACTCTAAGTGGAGAAGATAAGTCTGGTGATGAAAAGGAAGAGTACTAACACGTACTCTTTGATTTTGAGTAGATCAGTTCAAACTGAATTCAGCTGACTCACCCAGATTACAAAGGTGAGGGTGGAGATGCTTTCCAGCATGAGCTGAGAGGCAGTTTTGTTAGAAGCAGAGCTCTCTTCTTTGAGGGCTGCAAAGTATCTGCTAGCAGTACATCTACTAACCCTTAGTAAACATTGGCACCAATGAGTAGTTGATTTGGAATTATTTCCCCTATATGACAGAGCTGGAGTGACAGAAAATGAGGCAAAACCATGATTTCATAGTGTGGCTGCTGCAAAACTCTAGTTTCTCTGCTGGTTTGGAGAAGTCACTGGAGCATCTCCTGACTAAAACACTAAACAACCCATGTCTACTCACTGGCATTGTCTCAAGACCAAAATTTTGCTGATTGCTTCTATCCACAGCTCCTGGTGAATGACATTCCATCAGCTGACCTTAAAGGGCGTACAGAATAATGTTAAATTTTAAATTAAATCCAATAATTTTAAAATGAATAATAAAACAAATTTAATATAATAATTTAATAATAACATAAAATTTTAATTTTTATTTAAATTAAGGCTTTTTAAACTGGCAAAGCCAGACCCTTCTTAAGTAAGAACATAAAAAGGCCATACAAAGTGATAGAAAAGGTCTTTCTAGCCTAGTATCTTATTGCCAGGGCTGAGAGGAACAGCTCTGGGGAAGTGTCTCTGAAGAGGAGAACCACATGGTGCCTACTGGGGATGCTCCTGCTGTGAATTGCAGCAAAATGTAGAACAGCTTTTCTGTGGAACTAGGTTTAGATTAGATATTAGGAAGAAATTCTCTACTGTGAGGGTGGGGAGGCCCTGGCACAGGTTGCCCAGAGAAGCTGTGGCTGCCCCATCCTTGGAAGTGTCCAAGGCCAGGTTGGACAGGGCTTGGAGCAGCCTGGGATAGTGGAAGGTGTCCCTGCCCATGGCAAGAGGATGGAACAAGATGATCTTTAAGGTCCCTTCCAACCCAAACCATTCTGTGATTCTCCAGTTCTGGGACTAAGAAATAAACATTTTTCTTTCAATTAGATGTCTTGGGGTGTGTCATCACTGAACTAAACACTGTCCTGAACTACCATTTTGACTACTTTATTTTCAAATTACTCTCAGTAACTTATATTAAGTGATTACACATACCATTTAAAAATTATCTGGTTTGCTAAGTAGCATCATCTGCCTTCTAGGTAAAACCCAATAATCCTTGGTATTTCAATCTAAATTTTAATTTTGCCTCTGAATTTATTTTAATTTCCTCAGCACTTCTGGATTACATTTATTACAGGAAGCAAAAATCTTGTTTCCAGTCTGGCAGTTCAAGAATACCTGGAGCCTTAAGAAAAGGATTTTCTCCTCCACACCTTGTCTCCATCCCCTTTTCCAGTCACAAAGGATGAGCACCTGTGGAAGGACAGATGGTCCCCTGGATGAATCCAATAGATGCTGAAGAGTTTTGAAATGCAGGACTCCTGCTATGCCTGTCCCATATCCTCTTCCTGTGCAGACAGCCAAAGTGGAGAGCAGTTCAAAATCAGTTTTCATTTAAGCAAAGCCAGAGTAAAAAAAATTGGAGAGTAAAAATGACACTAAAGTACTCCACAAACCCCAATTCTCCACTTAAAAGTAGTCACTCAGAGGCACTACAGGGGTAATAGCACAAATGCCTGGCCATTATCCTGCCACACAGGCTCTGCTGCTCTCCCCTGCTCTGTCTCTGTTGGGGCTGATCCTATGACTTCCTTTAGGAAAGCAGAGATCTGATTGCAGAGCACTTTTGTAAGGTGTCCAGGGCAGGGACTCCTTTCTGCAAGGCTTTTAAACTCTTGAGCTCTGTCCCAATGCTAAATAAGTCACTGAAATAAGGAATAATGCTAATACATCAGCCTTCTGCTCTGCAAGTTTTATGGTACCATTTGTGTGTGACTGTGACTTAAAAACCTCAGATTTTTTTCATGGTCACAGATGGACTGGAAATAGGAGATGTATTTTTCATAGTAACTATTACATATCTGGAAAAAGATTGCTGAGACAAACAGCAAGCTCCAAGGATCATAGCCATCTCTGCTGACTAAAAAGGATCTTAAACACAGTAAGAGCACACACTAGAAGTGATTCTCCTGCATTGTACACTATTATAGCCTCCAACAGGGCTGTGATAGTCCTTTTCCCTCTATCACGAAAACACTCAGGTTGGTACTGCAGAAAGATGTTAAGTAACTGAAGGGGAGACCCTGATTCCTTGTGGAAAACCACCAGGTGTGAGCTAATTAAATGGCATTTTGTGAGATGACAGATTTCTTTTGAGAACTTCCTGCAGCTCCGTGTTCCATGTCTGCACTGCACAGGAGCATTGGGTTTGGATGGGAGTCTGGTTTACTTAACCCACGGCACCTGCAGAAAGCAGACAGATGCCCTGCTGATGTCCCAGCTTCCAGTGATGTACCTGGAGTACGGACAAAGAGGACTTGGGCTTCCAGTAATCTTAACCCATCCACGAGTGTAAATTGATCACTTAGCATGAAAAAAAGAAAAAGACAATTTTGCATCTGACCCGCTCACCTCCATATGACGACATGACATCTTAAAATCATAGTAAGTATTAGAAAAATTATGTTTTAAATATGGGCCTTTGTATCTTTTATCACATTCTCTCCTGCTGTGGTTATTACCTAATAATTTTTGACACTAGTGATTAAATATAAAAGTTTTACATTTTATGATTCTATTTCAAATACACAATTGCCAGCATATATATCAAGGCCAAAATTAGGCTCTTCTTTAAGAATCTGTAATTATATTTATGCATTAAAGTGTCAACTGTTTAAAATGAATCATTTTAAACAATATTTTTATGGAATTGTTTTAAAAATCAAACTATCAATCAGACTTTATTGTCAATCTCAACTAATGGCTTGTGTTTCAATATTTTAGGCCACTTAGGACTTTCTCTAATTTGAGAAATCTTTATCAGCAATTTAAACAGTTACTTAAACAACAACCACAACTAAAATGGTGAACACACTCAGTAAACAAAATCTCCTTGGAGGCAGAAGTCAGACTAAAGCGTCAGCAAAATCCATCACTGAGAAAGCACTTCATGGCTCACAGTTCTGTGCAACACTCAGAATGTGAGAGAAAGGAAAAATGAGACCTTTCCTGAGGAGGTCAGGAACAGGAAGCTTAAAATTTTATTTCAACAGTGATTTATTTTTCTGGCCTCTGTTTTCTAGATCTTTTTATACACTTGCTGAGGAGGCCAGATCTCCCTTCCAGTCAATAATATATAAACAAAATAATCTTCAAGTTCTGTTCTTCCCTAAAATGGTGTTGCTTTTGCACTTAGTATATGTCATAGAGCCAAACTGGATCCCTGAGTCAGTGATGTTGCTGTTTACTCAAGTGCCACTGGGTATACGAATCGCATTTGAAGTAACGGATATTTTTAATATCCTAGATGATGAGCTCACATTGCACAATAATTTCAGGCCAACAGCAAATCCCAAAGAATTTAGGATGTGGCAGCCAGCAAAGATGCTTGGCTGGAACACCTCGAGAAGAATGATTTAAAAGAGTGGGAGTTAATTTATAAGTTTTTAAACAGTGTGCCAAGGGAAAAATAAGTCTTCTGTACATCTGCCTACATTTTTTGAGATCAGATTTCAGTGACTGAATGATAAAACAAAATGAAACAAAATGGGAGGAAAAAAAAAAGGAAAAAAACCAACAAAAAACAGATGAGTGGATTTGCATGGGAGGGAATTTATTCCTTAGTTTGCCTGCAGGAAAAAAATAAAGTGATATTGCAATTTGATAAGAACATATTTTCAAATAACACGTCTAGCTCAATCACAGATATGGACTTTTGGATCTTAACTGCAGCTTTTAATTCTGCTTTGACAAATGTATGTAAATAAATAGACCTGGAACGGACAATCCCTGGAAGTCTAAATCTCTTTTATGTAATCTTTGCCTGAGCTTCCCCACTGGAGGCTATCTGTTAACTGGCTGGGAATTATTGCTCGTGCTTGTTTCCCTCACGAGCAGTACTCCAGGTGACTACAGCTGCTGCTTAAAGGAAGCACCTGTTTTGCGGTGATTCAAAATGCAAAGGTAGCTAGGGCATTTTTTGTAGCTTTGTCAGTTATCAGATATGATTTCTGCAATTTCTCCACTCCTAACAGAGACCCTTACCCATGGAAGTATCTTGGTATGGGATCACCCCTATGATGGGAATCCAATACCTTGAATTTCTCTATTAGGTTTAGACTAGCAATACCCAGAAAAAGTAAACCGTGACTTAGTTACTCTGTCACATTTCTCTTGGTTTCACTTGATTTCCATCCAAAATTATAAATCAGTCCATATTTGTTCCTACTTGGCCTGACATCACTTGCCCCATCCCTGGAAGTGCTCAAGGCCAGGTTGGATGGGGATTTGAGCAACTCAGTCTAGTGAGAGGTGCCTCTGCCCTTGGGAGTGGGGTTGGAACTGAATGGGCTTTAAGGTCCCTTCCAACCCAAACCATTCTGTGATTTTATGATGATACTCAGCCCACATTTACCAAAAGGTTCATGAACCCCACTGAACCTGGCTTAGTCCCTGGATTTGTAACAAAAGCTCAAACAAAACAACTTTCACCCTGCTGCAGATTTTTTTAAGAAAACTTTAGCATTGCTCTAGGAATAACATTCTACTTGCTTAAAGGTTAGCAAAAAGTTATTAAAATAATAAGATTAGGACTCACAGTGCAAATTAATCTACCCAGGACTGGAAGACACTTGCATGAAATTAAAGACTTGTAAATAAAGTGTTTCAGATGGCTTTAAACTTGACACTGAGGATGACACTTCAGGCTGGATTACAAGACTTCACCCCAAAGTTGCAGTAGACCCCAGACAGATATCCGAGGAAAAAGTATTACAAAGGGATTTTCAAATTATAGATCTGTCATGCAGCAAAGTTTGATTTTTTTGATGAATTTGGCTCAGATAGCAAAGGAATAGCCACAGGTAAAACAGAGCACACCTCCATGTTACTCTCCTCAATGCTTTTTGGTACAGAAGGACAGCAGTGACTGGAAAGGACAACTACGTTTTCTTAGTGCTGGTGGGTTCCTCAGCCTCCTACAGTCAAACTCTATGATACCAAAATAAAAAATAACATGAGTTTGAAAGCAGCAGTAAAGGAAGCATCACCAGGTATTATTACTTACTGCAGGATCAACTAATTCGAGCACTAATACTTCCAGTACCGGACAGGTAATTCTGCCAGGACTGAATTGCATCTCCTGTTCACCCATAAATTACATCAGGAAAGTACATTCTTGAATAGCAATCTGTGGTGTGAATGGTTCCCCTGCCTTTTACATCATCAGGTTTGCTTCATATATGATAGGAAGGGTGTTCTTTTTCGTCCTCACAGCCATGGAAAAGCTTTTGGTGCACGCTGTGAGCGCCCTTGCTTACTGACAGCACAGACAGTTGGCTTTACTCGGAGATTTCCTGACTTTTAAGGCTACAGTCTTCCAGCCAATCTTGCTGTAGTTTGAACTGCATTGTATGAGTTTCCCTTTCCTTTTTGGAATAGTATAATTTGCTTCATAAATTACATATGGTGGAAGCCTGTTGAATGAATAACCTTGTTGCACAGAAAATTAATTCTTTTGACAGGTTTATTCCTTTAGCAGATATTTGGTGGAGGATTTTACTGCATTATTGTATATATTGTGGCTTGCTGCACAGAAAATGTTTCACAGTATTTCAGCAGATTTATTCCTTTAACAGAAATAACTATTCCTGTCCGTTTACCATTTGTTACCTATGAAATAAATTTCTTAGCTACAGATTCTTAAAAGAAGCTCACTTGTTTTGCTCTTGTGTTTCATTTCAGTGCAGAGAGAATACATTTTTCCTTCAATCAGCATTCATTTAAATGCATGGTAATATATACAGTTGTAATGAACCATATTTTGTTTGATTATGTTAATCTCTAACAGTGTTAATTTCCTTATATATATGTTTATGTGATTTTTTTTTTAAATTAACTTTTTACCATACCGTACTAGAATATCTTGGATTATTTAAGGCTTTCTGCACTATCTTGGCATGAGAATTACATAGCACAGATAGCAAGACAGCAAAGGAAGTCAGATTGAGTGCCACATGACCTGATTTGAGCAAGGCTAATTATGTAATTAAGATATTGAAACAGGAGCCAGAATCTCTGAGTGCTGCTCCTAGTTTTGCCAAGAACCTCCAGTGGGACATTTAGCATTTAGCTTTTCTGTTCACTGCTTTTCCCTGCTGGGAAGGGGGGTCCTGCTATTCAAAAAGCAGAATATGCAGAAGAAAGCTGCTCTGGGTGCACTGCCTGCAGCACACTGGGCCTCAGATGTGCAAAGTGTTTGTAAAATAATTCCAGTAGTTTGCACTGTTTTTTTATTTAATGCATAACTTACACTCAGAGTAGGTGCTTGAATAAAGCTGTAAAGGAAATATGGTGCTTATTGCTTATCCCTTAAATTTAGGGAAGACTGAGTTGATTATTATTTTTCTTTTCCCCCCTCTCTTCATAATCTGAATGCCTAATCTAGGGAATTAAAGTTCTGTTCCTTTGAGATTCAGAATTTGATGTATAATCAGCTTCAGGAAACTGATACTCTGAGCTTGTCAGTAATGTCTACCCTACATTATACTGGGACCCAAGAAATAGGAGACAAAGAAAATAGACGTGACAGGAGTTTACGACTGACTTCTCACAAGATATCAAGACAAGAGACATTTGTGTTATATCAGTACAAACGTCTGCACAGCCAATAAACTTCTCCAAATAAATGTTTGTAGACTGCTGACAAAAAAAAAAAAAAAAAGAAGAAAAAAGGCCCAGCAATTGATTTTTTTTTATAGCATGAAATTTTTTGAGTATTCCCCATCAGTGCCTGTATACTTGACACATCAAAACTTTCTTGTCCAAGATCACAAGCCCCCCCTTAAACTAAACAACACCAGTATAGTTTCTGCAGACTGGGAAATCAGAACACTATTTTTCCAAACCCAAAAGCAGTCGTCCCAGCTGTCCAAGACTAGTCAGAAAACTCTCTCCTCCAAGCTAGAGCAAAACATATTAAAAATATAAATATAGATATATAATTTTGTCTGGAAGGTTACAAATTAATATTCCTATCAGAACAGGAGAAAGACACAAGATCCCAATCCACCATAAAAAGAGACTCAATGTAAAAATCATGTTTACTTTCTTTAATCTTAGTGTAACTTCAGGGTTATATTTGGCTCCACTATTGTATTATTCTAAAATTCTTTTAAATACTTATCTTTGGACTACTGTCATGGCTCTGATGTGAGAAAAATTACGAAATAACATGTGGTGAATGTAAAATCAGAGATACATCAAGGTGACACAAGTGTGATGGGACTGCAGTATGGAGTGATAGAGGGCATGGCATGGACACCCACCATCTCATAACCCAGAACCTACAGCTGTGTGGGTTTCCATGCTGGAGCATTTCAGAAGCCCTGCTCAGTCCGTTTTCTGCTCTGACCATCAGTCTGCACAGCTTGAGTCTGAAGCACAGGTCTCCTAAGACAATGGTGTCAACACTTAACCCAAGCGAGTGAAGAAACAGAAGCTTTCATAGGTCACATAAATACTTTGGAGGTGGGTGGGTGAGAATGTGCAAGCCACAGTGAGAGCTTTGAATGACTTCCTTCCTGTCCTGCCGAATTCAGCAGCGTACAGACTCATCTGTACCAAAAACGTGACCTCTCAATTTAGGTCGCATGGCTCTAAAATAGTACTCATCACAATCCAGAAACAGGCTTCACACTCCTGATCCAACCTGATTTGGGGTAGGGATCTACCCCAAAGATTATAATTGCCCACAGATATGGAAAAAAGAATATTCCTCTACTTAATAACTTCTTGCTGCATCAAGACAACTCGGTAAGCTCTACCAACGAGGTGATTCTGATAAGGCAGAACTCTCAGGAAAGAAAAGCTGCACCAACACAAACATCTCAGAAGCTACTCAACATTGTGTTTCATTGAAAGAAAAAAAAGCAGAGAACCTGACTCACTGCTTCATGAATACAGAAAGCTAGACTTGTATGCCAGGGAAGTCATCAGAAACTTAGGCTAGCATAGGACTGAATCATTGCCAGAGATACAGACTGATGGCACTGGGACACATGGCACCAACTCAAGTAAATTTCTAGGGGCCAGGGGGAGATAATATGGACAAATACAGACTGGCTGGATTGTAGGGAATTATTTCAATTATATTCCTTGCACAAAACTTAAATCTGCAAAACATATATACAAAATGATCATGTTTTAGTTCTGTGCCCTCCTACGTCCTTTCTCTGTAACGAGCCTGTTCTTACTGAATTTTCTTGAGATTAATGAGCAACTCTGTTGCAACACACTCCTCGTCTTGCAATTTCTGGGGAATACCCTGTCTCTAATGCTGCTGTTTAATTGTAGTCTAGTAAAAAAGTATTCCAAGGGTCTCCGACAGAGAGGCCAATAGGTATATGGAAAACACATGAATATGCAATTTTAACAGCTGAAACTATATATACATCTGGCAGACCTTACCTAATGGTTCAACCGAATCCCCTTGGCAAGCTTATGCCAATATTATTTTTACTGTTCCACTGCTTTGTTATATATGTGAAAGAATAATATTTTATCCAAGTTTCAAGGCAGCTGGTCCATTCATGATAGGCCCAAAAGAGAGCTTTGAAAAGGACAAAAATAAATTATTTTTTATGAAGTGGCCAAGAGTCCACTCAGAGACAACTGCTTGTATTTGTCACCTTGAAAAATCAAACAAATTGCCAATCAAAAAGTTACCCTCGAGTGGAATTTCAAATGGTAAATTATGTTTATCTAACAGACACACCGGACTTCACAGTAAGATGACTTCTATTCTTTTCTTCACAGAGACCAATCCGAAACACATAATGTCAGGAAAATACAGAACTATACTTCGAAAGATTCAAAAAATGCAATTTTGCAATTACAGCGGCACTTTGGCCCATGTGTGCCTGTGTGTGCACACTCGTGAGAGCACAACCTCATCTCTTCTGTCGGACTTCACTTCATCTGTATTTGCATCCAGCTGTCTTCCTGCACGATAACCAAAACACAGGAAATTTGCTGAAGATGACACACACGATCGATGAGGAGATTTTAGTCATTGCATCAAGTTAGAAAATTCTCAATCCTGACTAAGATGCAGCTTGGAAACAAGCTGCCAGCAACACCCTCCGAAGCAGATGGTTCCCACCACTTGGAATACTCCTTTCCATGCACTCCAGTGACTCCTGAAATGATGGAGTGGTACAGACCAGGGAGGGAAGATGACTGGAAAGTCAGACACAGTGCTGAGCTCTACTTAGCAGCCTCTTGCTGGGGGTTTGGTCAATGCTCCTCTGCCCACTTGGGAAAAATCACTGGCAGATCATCACTAATGACACATCTCTATCCTAGCTGGTGCTGTTTTACAAGCATCCATTGGGCATCTTTCAGCCAGTATGACTCAGACTTGGGAAAAAAAGAGGATACTGGAGAAGGATGTCATAAAGCACAGGCCACCAGCAGATCTCAGAATAGCTAGAGTGCTAAATGGAACAGAATATATTGTACAAATTGTCCCATAAAACTTGTCCCATAAAATAAATTACTTATAAGGTGTTTCAAAACATGCTAGAAAGTTGGGAATCATGAAGAGTGTCACACTGTGAGTAAGGTACATAGTTTTAATAGTTCAGATAATTGATGAAGGGCACAGTTTGCCAAGAGTTGTGGAAGGTTGTCAGACACATAACACTTTTAAAATTAAGATCTCATGTCTTTCTAAAATGGGCTTTCTTTAGGCCACGAGTTACTGAGAGCAGTGAAGGAAGAGCTAAATGAAATGCTAGGGATTTTGCTTCACAGGATGTCAAATTAGATTATCCACCCTTTAAAGCTATAAATACATGAATTATTACACTTGTTTTACAAATGAGAAAACTGAGGCATAGACAATATCAAAGGGCTTTATAAATGTGAATGACTCAATAACATTCTGCTATTGTTTATTATCCATATTCCTGTTTTTAAATGACAGAACGGAGGCATATAGAAATGAAATGACTATCTAAAGTCACACCAGTCTCCTTCTTTACCCTGATAAATGGGTAAGTAGGTATGCCATTTTGACATACTAATATATGTGTTAAGGTATTAATTTCCCATACATCTTGAATATACGGATCATTGGGGAGCACTTTCTGTTGAAAACAGCAACAGTCATATTTTTCTCACTTTAAACTTTTTTCTTATTGTGTTACTTGTATTAAATGGAAAAAGTCCTTGTTTTTCTCTAAGCTTGGCAAGAACAAAGGCTAAGAAGCTTATTAGATTGGGTGGCAGAAAAGAGGGCTTTGGGGCTGAAATACACAGTGGTCAGAGCTGAGGGAGTGGGATGCCATCCACACACACTGGCCTACAGAATATCAGTGGTAAATTCCTCTCAATCTATTCAGGGTGGACTATTTTTGGTGAAAAATTAATCAATGGTGTTTCAAGGTATTTAGGAGGGCAAAGAAGCAATGTCTTTCCTTTATGGCTACACTGCAGTGATCAGTGCCTCTGCAGGTGTGTAATTTAAAGAGGTGCTAGGAGAAAGATGAACATAACCAGGAAGGATACAGGGTGTATAGGAAGGTTACTGTAGAGGTTGCAGCTGAATGACTGCAGGGCTGCATAATCCTCTATCAGATAACACTGGAGTTCATTTGCCTTGATTTGAACTCTCTGCTTGAAGCCAGGACACAATGCTCAGAGGTTAACAGGGCGATGCCACACAGAACAAAATAACCTGCACAGAGAAGTTTCTTACAGAATCAGGCATGACAGTCCAGATCCTGGCCGCTGTAAATCACTGCAACAGCACTTATATTCACAGAAACTCCATGTATTTCAACCATCCATCCAGTGCTGTAACACTGCTAAACACTACAGCTCTCAGATCAATCCCAGCAGAACTGAACTCACCTCCCACTACCCACTCACCATCCGGCCACTTGTTCAGTCTGACCCAGAAATAATTAAAAAAGAAAGTTTTCTTAATGGTATTGACCTCCTGTCAGAAAGCAAAGTCTTCATTCATCTGTTTGCCTCTCTATCAGTGCTAATAGTCGGGAATATACCAAAAAGGAAAAGTGGCTGACTTATCAACATTATTTTCCTTGTTCTTGATCTAGGTCATCAAGTAGATTAATATGTAGTTGCAAGCTGTTCATTCATTGTAGAGGAGCATGTACATAGCAGGAAATATCTCCCATGGCACTGATAAACTCTCAGAGGCTATAGGCCAAGGTGTTTATGCTCCAATGGAGACATTTGTGCCAAGTACCTGCTCCCAGTGATATAGTTATAAGCATTAAACTCGAAATGTAACTTTAAAAATCTATTACGGTCTATAGCTTTTATTATTTCCAAGACGGACAACTGTGTTGGTTATTATCAATATGTTGTGAAAGGAGCTTTGACGCCTGGGATTTGAGGTGGGGGGATGGGGAAAAGGCAGGCGGGAACACTTAGACCAAATGTTAACAAACTGATAAAGCGTTGCAAAAATGTTTCAGGGAAATGTTTCCCTTTCCCAGTCCCTGCTTTCAGCCCTAACCCAGCAATAGCAGAGCGAGATAACCTTTAACTGATAACATCCACACGCTTCCTTGCCAGGATCCGTCTTTGTGACTAGGATGACAGCTTTTCCAGTCTCTCCATTTCTAGGATCTGTAATCCTCTCCTGATTCATCCCTCCTTTGTTCTATACGGATGTCCCCCAGCCAACAGACTCACTGATTTGCCCAATCACCACTATCTCTGAATCTGCTGTACCTGCTACTGATTTTTTACTATCTTCCTCTTTGTCCTGTACTTGTAACTTTATCATCTCCTTCAAGAACAAACCTTCCTCACTTCTGTGAGTAAGAAGACCTAGTTTAGTCTGAGACACAAAGTTCTCTCTTGGTTTGGAAGTTTTCCTCCTTATTGCCAAGCTCATCCTAGTGCAAGGTTCCTTGCCCATGGCAGGGGGTTTGGAGCTAGATGATCTTTAAAGTCCCTTCCAAACCAAACCATTCTATGACATTTCTGCTGGGAGCATCTGTCATGAGCTCAGACTACTTTCCTCTCTCAGATTTTCCCTCCTGGCTCCTGATCTCACGTTTGGCAGGTGAACAGCCCTCCTGGTGCATCAGAAATACAAGGGCTACTTCTGGCTGGTGGTTCCCTGTCAGGACACTTATGTCTACTTCCACATAATGACAGGGGAGGGGAAGGAGGGATGGTAA
>NW_020884882.1:13369459-13422519 GCF_003945725.1 Corapipo altera | reverse complement strand
TCACCTTAACAGAAGGAAGACATTTCCAATGCGTTGAGGCATTGGAAGTCAGAACACTCTCAAACCAAATTTGGGGTTTAATTGCTTTGGAGGACAAGGACACAAGATACATATTCAAATAATAAGTTACTTTTCTGACCACATGAAAACGTGGAACATCAACAGCAGTAGATGTTTCAGGCTGTTTACCAGTAAAGTTGTTTTTGCACCCACTGTCATGTAGTATTACAGCACTTTAGATGTAGTGAGCTCTTTGATGTGAATCTTGGAGCAGTAGTACCCACATTTGGCAACGGAGAACTTGGCCATCAGTGTTTCAGAGGACTAACACAAAATCAAACGCAAAAACGTTGTGATTTCTTGTCCTGAATGATTAATTTTGTAGTTTTACAAGATGAGCTGCAGCCCACTTCCCCTATGAAACAAAATAGGCAGTCTCAAAGCTGCATATTTGGATTAGAAAAACATTTACACACATGGCCTTGTTATTGTCCAGTGCTTTTAAAAAAGTAAATCCATGCTGTTAAACCCACTAACACAACTTCATTTGGAATGATGGCAAAAAATAGATCCAGTCAAGAAAATATTTGGTTTTTAAACAGACCCAGTCAAGTGATGCTTATGTGGCCATACAAAAGTTTCCCTCTACTAACTGACATAATGAAATTTTTGTCCTTTCTTATGTTGCAATGCAGTATAGTTTAATCCTTTGAATTAAATTTCTGATTCCTTTCCTTCCCTTCACCAATACAATAAGACAAAAATAAGGATTTGCGTAGGCTCAATGCAACTAACAAGACAGAGTCAAACTTAAGAAAACCACCAAGAGAAACAAATCCTACAAGAAAAATAAGACAGCAAGTTTTTTTAAAAAAAGAAATCATAGATATCAGCGAAGTTATTTTCCTACCTTGTTGTGACATTATGAAGAAAACAAAACTCAGAATGCAAGTTTTGATTAAAAAAATCTGTCAGTTCAAATGTAATTTAATACAGAGTGACATATACTGCTAAAAGGTACATTTTAACATTAAAGACCAAAACTCCAATGATTAATATTACAGTGATGACAGAATGGGAGTGCCTTATTTTAATCCACTGTTTATCTCAACAAGGTAATTTATAGATCACTCGACATGTTTTAATAGCAGGCATAAAAAGGCACCCTCTAATATCCACTTGCTTGCAAGATCTGACATTTGGAGTTACATGTTCAGAAAATACCAGCAACTGTATTCATTGGACATATATACAAATAACCGGTCATCCTACACACAGTTTATAAAAAGTGATCTATTAATAACAAAACAGCTCTAGAGACATATGGTCTCTTAATATTCAGGTAGAATATCCAGTGTTTAAGTTAAAATAAGGGCAGGAGCACAAAGAGTGGTCAATGCATTGATTTGGCTGCCAAATATAGTTTTTACCATCATAAATCTCTGGCTGACAACTGCACAAAGGCTGCTTTACCTAAACCCTGCCAAGGAAGGGTGTTTGCTGCCGGATTGCCTGATAGTCACTATGACAACTGATGCCACAATTAGACAAGTACAATCCCACTTTCAAACAGGCACACAAGTCATTAATTCAGCAGGACTTTTGTTGACAATATGTTATGAGGGAAATATTTAATACAATTCCAAGGCTAATATATTCTCCTGTTATCTGTAGTAAAATAAATTGCAAGAACTGATGAAAACAACCATTTAATTAGTCTAAAGTGAGCTGGGGAAGCTATCCTGAGCAGTTTGGTTTAATGAACTCACAGGTGCATAAAGCTCCTTAGAGCTGGAGTAGGCAAATTGAAGAACACACTAAGAAAGATGTCACATTTGGGGGGATGGCAAAAGAGAAAGAGAATAAAATTTTTTGAAAAGTGAGCAAACAAATTGTATTCCCAAGTCTCCCACTGTATGAAGATATCCATGAGCATATTTTCCCCTGTGGGAGGGGAAAATCTCTCAAGGGCTCAAAAAGCTATCTGAGCAACTGCAGAGGACTATGATCACCACTACAATGACATTTTTCCCAAGTAGAAGAAGAGAAGCGTCTGGTTTACAAAACTGCTTTCTGATTTGATCTGTTCTTTGAGGAAAGTAAAAGAAAGAGTCTCACACAACTGTGAGTGCTAAACTTAGAGAAGGGCCTTGAAGGCATCAGGGGATATTGAGAGATCAGTAAGATATTGACCCATGTATTCACAGTAATGACAGGGAGAGCTCTGAGACTGGCTGCTATAGAAGCTCTGTGAAATGTCCTTTGCATAACCCATAGATTGCTGTAAAGTAATTGCTATGGGGAGGGTGACACCAAGGCAAGGAGCATTTGACATTTTTGGACGTGGTTAGCAGGAAGAGGGTGAATTGACCTTGGCTTGGGCAGGAGCATGAATTGGAGGACCTCTTATGATCGTTCCAAACAACAAGAAAAACTACGTGCAGATGCTGATGCTGCATTTGAGTTGACAGAGAAGTTTAGTTGCTAGAGCTGCTGAACACTTAAAACCTAAGCCAAATTCAATCCACTTCAGCCTCATATAAGCCAAATTTGTGAGGCCTGCACAGGATTCCTCCCTGTCCAGGTCCCTGTATGTTCAAAAGCCATATTCAGCACCGCTGGTGAGACTGGGTGTGGGGACAGACCCAGGTGTGCAGATGATATTAATGTAGGCAGCATGCGGCATTACACCTTTTTGAGAGTGGATCTGGACAACATCCCAGGCAAGACATCCCTGCATCTCATTTCAGCTGCAAGAGCAGAACAAGGAGGCAGTGAGAGGCCGAGCTGGCACAGCAGCTTCTCTCCCCATCCCTGCTCTAAGTGGGCACTTTCCAACCACTCCTCAGCTGAATGGCCCCAGGCAGCATGGCCAGGAGGTGGACAATGAGGCCCTTATTTCTGAAGTTGCTGAAAGGAAAAAACAGCTGTTGGCTCAGGGAAGTTCTACCTCTGGCCTTGTCCTGGTTTTGGCTGGGATAGAGTTAATTTTCTTCCCGGGGTTGGTACAGTGCTGTATTTTGCATTTAGGATGAGAACAGTATTGGTAACACACTGATTGTTTAGTTGTTGATGAGCAAGTCTTACACGGAGTTAAAAGAACTTCTTAGCTTCTTGTGCTGCCCTGCCAGGGGGAAGACTGGGGGGTACAAGCAGCTGGGAGTGGACACAGCTAGGACAGCTGATCCCAACTTGCCAAAGGAATATTCGAGAACATACGGTGTTATTAAACTGTCCTATTAAACTGTTTTTATCTCAACCCCTGAGTTTTACTTTGTTTTATGATTCTGTCCCCCATCCTACTGGAGAGGAGCTGTGTGGTGTTCCACTGCTGCCAGGTTAAACCACAGGTATTGATTAATCGTTTCCCCAACAAACAACTGCTGCTTACTATCTACTGACAGTAGTATAGGCAAAGTGGTGAAAAGTTGTGCTGTTCTCCCCTGCAGCCATAAATAGGCAGATGAGTCATCAGTATTTTGATGTCCTTGAACCTTAAAACTGAACACAAGGACACAGTCACCAAAAGAAAGTTCTTGTGGCTGAAAATGGGTCTAATCACTTCGGAAAATGATGCCACGGGTCATGTTTTTTTCTCCATCCAGATAAAACTGAGATTTGTACCATAGCCTGTGGTCTAGGTATGGTGGGCAAGTGCATGGAGATGCACTTACACCTTGGCTGTTCCAGTCCTGCTCTGCTCTCTTCCATATCCCTACACAGGAATCATTGTCCCACTCCAGTTTTAGTTATTAGTTAACACATATAGACAGGAAATGAAGTATTTTCTGATCTTATTAAGCTGAAAGCACAGTGCATTCCACCCTCATAGACGTGGTATCAAAGTCTATTTGACAGATGTTACTTATGATCCCTTTAATAGACCAACTGAATGAACAGAGGAATCTGTTTGCAGCCACTATGGCAGATGGGCACAAGAGCCCCAGGAAAGCCCTGTTGTACTGCTTAAGTTGACATTAAGAGTAGCTTAAAAAATTACAAAAATAAAGCAGCAATTTGGTATGTGACAGTCAAAATATCTTCCGACTTTAATTGCCTTATACCAAAACAGGATATCTAGATACTTGCAGCTGCTTCTGCGGTTCACAAAACAGAGTGGGACTGCACTAGTGTGTGCACTATAAAGAAAATCAGATAGAAACCACACTATGATAAACAACATTAGTCATGCTACTTTCTTTCCCATTCCAATGCTTTTAAAAATCAAGAAAATGTGTATCATTCCAATTTCACACACGCACACACAAACTGGTATAGAAGATCATATTACTCAAGATCAAAATGTAAGAGTGCAGGTCTGCTTCTCAGGCCCCTCTGCTCACTTGAAAGAAATATGTCAGGAGTTGGACTTCAATGATCCTTGCGTGTCCCTTCCAGCTCAGGATAGTCCATGATTCAATGATTCTCTGTCTACCCAAAGGACAGATTAGAGCCGGAATAATTGATCCCATTCAGTAACAATAACCTGCACAGGCTGTTTACGAACATGATAGACACGTGCTTTGCCAAAAATCAACAGCTGCATGAAAACTTCAACTTCCTTTCTACACAGAATTCCCCACATGCCATTTGCCTTCAGGGAAATTTTGTAAGGGCTTAGTCCAAATTCATTACAATTAATAAGGTTTATGCCTACTTAGAACCAGCCCTAACCATTTTCTCCCTTTGCCTCCCCTAATTGCTCCTCATGCTGAAGACTACAAATAATTCAGCAGCTATTGGTAGAGCAAACACACGAAGCTACAACTATTACACTAAAATAAATTTCCATGTTCTTATGCCTTGTGGCACTAATGGATGCTTGCCTGCAGGGTTTGTTTTGTCAGTTTTAATTTTAATTAGGAATTAACTCTGCAATGTGTCTAGTTTCTTCACCCCATTTTTTCCCCCCCCACTGGATTGCATTTCAGTTGCATCATGCCTCCTTCCTAAGGCTTCTGGAACTGCTCTGCACACTTAATGATAAAGATTCCAGTTTTCCATTCTGACTCTTTCTCATGTTTGATTACATCATCCTCTTCTAGATAAGTGTGTTTGTTAACATAATGACATTACTGTTCAATTTCGCAAAGCAATTAAAGATGTGTTTAATTTAAAGAATCTCAGTTGTTTTATTGTCTGCAGTTAGGTATATTAACTTCAGTGGGAGTAGTAAATACTAATAAAAGTGCTTTGCTGAACTAAAGTCTTTCGGAAGGCTATACAGACAACACAACTGCATACTTTTATGCAACAAATTCAGCATGGTTTTGATGTATACAGTTATTAGAGTCACTTCTTGTAACACAGAAAAGATCCTACATTACAGCAACAGAACACATTTTCACTCCCTACCAACCTGGCTTCAGAAAATGCAAGGTTAATCTGCATGAAAACTTTTTTTGTTTTGCCTGGCAAACATTAAAAAATAAATCTACTGCAACGGAATCGATAAGGATCCCTGCCCAATACAGTGCTAAGTGGCAATATTCACATTTTCTTTTCCATGGGATAAGTTTACTGCTTTTTCAAATGAATGCATGATGGCATTGTTAGTGCCAAGTTCTTATGTAACAGTTATTAGATATTTAAACACCAATGTCTGAATGTTCATTGTACACTCAAAATAGATGACTGTCAGGTCTTGTAAACTCCAAAGCAAAGCTGAAACATTTATCTGATCTGAAAGCCATTTATTGAAACTGTATTTTGTGCCTTTCAAGTGGTACTGCTATTATATAAGGGGAAAGCTGGAACTAACACCGCAAAATCCTAATGATCCTCGCCTGCCTTGCAGGAGTCCAGTGGACCAGATCCAGAATTCATGGGAAGTGACAGGTGCCTGTCAATGCCAACATCAATGGGAGCTGAGCAGGAAGGAGGGTAAATGACAGTGATACAGGAATTTCAAATGGATTAGTGGACCCAGACATAGCTTGATAAGGGAAGGAGTGATAAGAGTGACAAGGAAGTTCTCCCTGCTCCCTTGGGTGATATCTCCAGTGCTTGTATTTTAGGGTTGCAATATTATGATTTTGCTGGTGTGTGGGGGGGAAATTTCTGGAGGAATAATGCTAAGGGTTTTTTTCCTCAATGCTGATTGTTCAGTGGCTGCTTTTTCCATTAAAGACCAGAGAGCTGAGCTGTGATGGGTTTCACACAGAGTCCCACTGCCCCAGGTGACCTCTTGGTCAACATCATTGTTTAATTCTGTAGATCTGTACTTTTAACGTTTGGATACTTGAGATTTCCTCAAGGCACTACAGCACTTTATATTCCAATATTTATTGAAGGAATATATCAGTGTTTCTGTACAGCCACCCAACAAGCAGAGCTATTAAAAAATAATGTTCATGCTGCTTTTATTTTGGTCTATGAATAAATATACTCTGCAACTTCCTTCCAAAACAAATGTCTTCTCTCTCAAGGCCTGCCATGTTATGTTGCATCTCTGCACATTAAAAGTTAAAAAATTATTTATCCTGAATTGTTAAAATTTTCATTAATGGCAATTTATGTCACTCAAAGAAGCCTCCTTGGGAAGAACATGGCATACTTGTACAGACCTATTATGAGAGTTGTCAGAAACATTTGTCCTTATGAAATATAAATAGACAGTATGTTAGATGATTTAGTGAGGGATCTCTTATTTATTTAAAAACAAACATGTTTTTTTTCATTTCTCCTTTCAGGAAACCAGGTCATGTAGATTAGACAAGGAGGTTCTCAGGCTAATGATAACACGTCTGTAAATATTTTTTCAAACAGCTTATCCATCCCTCTAAATGTCCCACATTCCCTGGCTGATCAGGTTGATCTGCCACGAGCTTGGGGCTCAAACTTGCCCTGGGACAGGAGGCATCACCTCGGTCCTTCTCCACTTTCCCATGAGGATACATCACAGCTAAAAGAGGGTCCACTATATCACCTCCTTCCCTGGGGATTTCCATAGCACCCTCTGTTTAGTATGGGAACACTTCCCCCCAGTGCACCATTTTCCTAATACTCATAAATCTTTCTACTTTGAAATATCAGGTGAATTTACCCCTGAAAAAAAATGGGTCATGTTGCCTTTGAATTAGAGCTGGGTGGGTAAACAAGGATAATTTCTTTGTTCTTGCTGATAACACCCTAACAAATCTGTGAGCAGAGCTCTGCAGTGATGCTAAACTTAATTTCCTACAACTGCTGAGGTTTATAACCAGAATCCATTTCAGGTGGACATAAAAATCCAGCCCAATATTTACTTGCCACTGGATACAAATGTTACCTAGTGAAGTCTGCGCTAGTGTCAGAGAGGTGGATAAATCCTTCAACTTTGTTAAATGTGGAATAAAGGAGAGAATAACTTGAATTAAATTCCTGTGCCCACTTGAAATGATGTCTGGCTGTGCCTCTGTACCTGTGCCTGATTTTTGCATGAAAATATTCTCTTTGTCCCTATCTGGTGTTCTCCTTCAAAAAGGAATTGAGTTAAAAAAGAAGGCAATAATGTAAGATTTTTAAGCAAACAGTTCAATATTTCCTTTAAAATGTTCTCTGTATTCAAGAGCACTTTGATTTCTATCTTTTTTTTTCCCTCCAGGCTTTGAAACTGTACCTCTTTTAAAAAAAGACCATCCCTGATTTTAGTCTTTTGTTCCTTTATGAGCTTTGTCCCCGACTTTTAAATGTGGAGAGAGTTGAGAGGCATGTTGTGAGAGGAGAGAAAATAAAAAAAGTAAAAAAAAAAAACTTGCAAACTGTGTTAAATACACCTTTTGTTCATTACGTTTAATATAACATTCACTATGAGGATTGATATTGAATTATACATTAATTTTAATGCTAAATAACTTTTCTATTTAAAAACCCCTTAGTTTTCTTATAATGTACAGTAATTAAAAAGTGAACCAAAAGAGGCAGCAATAAATCAGGGTGCACAATGCAGTAAAAATATTATAATTAATATTTAACATACGTTTTGATTACTTTTAGAATAAGTACAAGAAATATCAATTAGAATATATATTCAAACTTTGCTGCCTTTTCCCCATTATACTTTGGAAAGGGGCTATTTTTAATTCGGGATATTGCATACAAAATAATACATAGTCCCTAATTAAATATAAGGCTGCAATTCAATCGAGAGTTTCTGCTGATGTCATAAATAATAAGAGCACAGCTCGAGGTATCAATGAATGGCAGCCAAAGCCTGGGATTGAATTACAACTTCAGCATTCAGTCTGTGGATCTGTATTGTTATTTGTAATAGATGGAAAATGATTATTATTATTTTTTAAATACAGACAAAAAGAAGGAAATTTGAATTCAAATTCAGTGACTCGGTGGTGGAAGATTAGAAGTCTCATGATTAGAGAATGTGGCTTATTGGAAATTGAAATGTACAAACGTGCCAGGCAGCAAATATATAACCAAGGCTAAATTCTGCCTTTTGTTGGTTTTTAAAGCCTATGGGTAAAAAAATCTTTCCTCTCATGTAGTTCATACCTACAAAATCAACTGTTGGTTTTAGTCCCAAGAGTTTTGCCTCTACCCACCCAATCCGTGCCCAAAGCCTGGCTCTCCTTAACCTGGGGATCCCAGCAGGGAGCAGAAGTCCTGAAAGTAGAAGGTGCTGCCAGAGTGAAAACTGGTGACACCAAGTTACCCTGAACCTGCTCGTGGAAGGAGCCTTCCACCCCATGGTCTTTTACCCCCTGTGGGTTTTCTGCATAAACCCCAATTATTTATCATTTCCATTCAGAATGAATAAAGGCTATACACTCATGTGGACATTTTCCCCAAATAAATGACCCCTTAATAACCAGAAAGATTTTTATTTATGTAACATATTGGATTTCAGTTATGTTATGGCAGCAGAAAGAAGGTAGTTAATCAATATGAAGGCTTGCTTTCAACAGATTGCACAGCACTCAGCATGACAAGATCCCCTTCTGCTACACCACAGGTCACTCATTTGTATTTTAGGGCCATTTTTCCATGCTTTCACATCCATCTAGCCACGAAGATGTACATCTTTCCATCTGACTTTGGCATGCAAAAAGTCAACAGCTTAAAGGCGCTAAAATGCCCCAAAGTCCTGAGCCAGGCGTGATATTTAGCTGCGATGTCACGGGCCTAAACCAATTTGTTATTGGTTTAAAGGAGTTTGTCACCCAGTTTATCCCCAGACTCAAAGCAAAACAAAGTCCCTTCTCGCTACTCTGCCCCCTGTCCTGGCTTCGTTTGTGCAGATGGTGGGGGCCAATATTTCCCCCAGCCTAAGGAAAAGTAAGAGTAGTTCTGGCCTAGATTCTGGTCTCTTTGTCCTATACTGTGGCCACTAAAGTGTCCCTTAGTTCCCTGGGCAAGTGGGTACTGAGGCTCAGATCCCAACATTTTGAGAAGAAAAGAAGTTGATGGCTTACGTTTGGTAACTCCATGGATCCCTGCATCTCACTTGCTACAGTCACCATACTCTCTGACAAAAACTTTGCCAAAATGCACAGGTTTTTCATTACAGAGTCATTGCTGTCTAAGAACAAGTATTTTGTCTCATTTAGGCTAAAAGAACAAAGAGCCAAGATACCCTGAACACATACAATGTAGCCTCTTGAAATACAAAGATTTCTCTTAGTACAGTGGGTTTTTCTCAATATTTAAATATCCTATTGTTCTTAAACACATAAATTTTATTACCTTTTCCCTAAAAAGAGCTATTTCCTAAACAGTCTTACACTATACAATAATAATTGTCATGATAGTCTGTTTATGCTTTCCAGGTGATTTTTTGAAGGGCAGAAAATATATGTTTCTTCCAGATATTTGCAGTTAACTCCAAACAACCTGCAGAAATTTTGATGGCCACCTTTATAACAGCTGAATAAGGGTTTAATAGTGCCTGTAACCGAGCATATAGACATGGGCCCAGTACTTTCAAAAGAGCTTTGCCCATGGTAGGAAGAAATCGTGAGAGATGTTATGAAAATAGACATGGGAGAGGTGATAACAAGGTTCAAAATACTGAGATGATCCTTCCAGCACACATACATCTCCACGCTTTTCATCAAGACTGAGACATGCAACATAATTTACTGCCAAAATAAGCCTGCCATAAACACAGATACCTTAATATTGCTGATAAACAGGTATTTCAATTTGTAAAATATATGCCTACACTGGTATGGGAAGATGTTAGTCCCAGGGTGACATTTAGAAAACACAAACAGCTGCCTCTGTCCCCAGATACACATAACATGGTAATAATAATCTTCCTCCATGATAAGCTGCTATAGGTGTCTTAGTTACCTCTCTCCTCTGCCTCACTTGATTCTGAATTTATCAGGACTGAGGTTTTTTTTTTTCTCAACCTTTCGGGTTTGGATAGAGTTTTCTAGGTTCATTCAATAGCGAAAGGGAAATCTTTAATGGACACATCTCTCGCCATCCCCTCCATCCATCAGTGATTCCCTGACATATCCAAGAAGCAGTGCCTGGAGGCAGAGGCCAAGTCCTATCTCTGCCAGCTGCAACTTGAGTTTAACCCTACCTGCACTCGGTGCCAACCTGCACGTTTGAGGTTCTGTCTTCAGCCACTGTTGCTGAATTTGGTCCAGCCAGGGCTTCATCTGCAAAACACATCAAAAGAAAAGAGGTGTTAGATGATAGATTCTGAGGCTATTTCATCTCCATATGGAAGTAGCTCTCCAAATAAAATGCCAGCAGAAAAATCAAGCAAAATAACCCAATGGTCTGTCACCCCACAAATAGCTGCTGCTGCCTTGGGATAACAGACCTTTTGTACTTGGGGGAGGAAGGGCTTGGACAAAGCAGCACTTTTCCTCTCTCTCTCCAAGGTGGATATGGGATAAAGGGAGAGAAGCTAAAGAGTAGAGCTGGTGTATCTAGGTGTCAAGGAGAGCAGACTTATTCTGAGAGCAGAGAAAAACACACACTAATCCAATAGTGCAAATTCACAGAAGGGTTTGGAAATCTAGAGGAAAAACAGCCTGTCAGGTCCACACTGAGCTCCTGGGATTATGATGAGTTTCTTTCTTACTATTGATTGTTGTCACCAAAATACATCTGCCACTTTATGCAACTGAGGCTTCCTATGAAATGCATATATAGGCTCAATGATTCTTATAATTACAGGCTGAAAAGAACTTTGCATATTCATGAGTATCACACCATTTGTCACAGCTGTAGACCTCCAGTAAGCAATGCCTGTGATTAGGGTTTTGTTCTTCTCAAGTATATATTTTTCCATGAATCCTTATTGGTTCTGAAAAGTTATGATCTTAACTCTCCACTCCTGTCAAACACAATTTTATTCCTTTTTACTGCCAGCTGTATGAATGAATTCCTGCTTCTACAGCCAACAACAGGACTAGCCGGAACTGGAATTTGCATTGATGAGGCAGTATTTTATTTAACTAATGTAATAACCTACAAAAATCTATAGTTGGAGTGACAACAATTTTATTATCCGAAGTAAAGAGCTGCCCGTTCATTTTCTTCACTGTGATTTAAGACTACTAACCTCTAGACCGCCCTGCTCATAAACAAACAGGTCTTGTGGACCTTCTTAGGTTCACAAAAGAGGTCAAATGAAATAATAAAGATCTGGTATGCCACAGGATGTACTAACCATTAAGCAGCAGATTAAAGATTGAAAGTTTTTGAAAGCTAGACAGCCATGTATGAAATCTAACCCACCCCATGGACATTTCAACATAAAATGGCAGTAGAAGTGAGAAAAGTAGACTTTTTTCCTTCTGAAGCTATATTTTTCTAACACAGAAGACAGAGAAGTGTAATCAGTCATGGTCAAAACCCTGCCAGTGAGTATTACTTATTTAGCCTCAGATTCCAGGTGACTCACAACTTGTCTACCTGCCAACATCTGAAAATAATAAGTTATAGTAAAGTTATTAACTAAAACTATGTGAACTTTGAAGTAGCTGAATCTAAATTAAACATAAACATTCAAAACAGCCTGAGGCTAATTAATCTAATTTGGACTCAGTCACCTCACTCCATTTTTGTTTGTTTGCAGTTGTTTTTCCCCTTCCTCCTCCTATGTGGTCTGCAGAGAAGGATGATCTAACAGCCAGTCAGAGGCAGAGATCACATCTTTCCGCTCCTTCGATCAGAAATATGTGGTCACTTTTCCAAGAAACTGCTCTCGACAAAGAGACAGTTTGCAACAAGCCCCCATCACTCTTTATCTGCTGGGAAGGAGGAGAGCTGTGCCGAGCCAGAGCCAGATGTGTACCAGCTGAGAGCCCAGCTCTGGGAAGCCTTGTGCCCACGCAACATGTGTGGCTGGAAGGGGAACCCCGTCCTCCTCCTCGCTGTCAGATATAAATTGCACACTGGCGGCTTTGATGACAACATGGTGCTCCCTCCAGGAGCTTCCTCTGAAGCTGCTTGGAAAGCTGAGCCTGAAAGCAGCACCAAGGGAATCACCTCTTGCTCTTTTTTTTTTTTTTTTTAAACACACTGAGCTCTTCTACCACCGATGAGGCTCTTCTGCCATCCTAGGTAGGCTGACAATGTGCCCAAAGATTACACAACGCTTCAGTGTTCAGAGAGGTTATGTTGGCCAGGCCATTTTTAGTATTTTAGACGTTTTAAACTTAAAAAGTAGAAGGGGAAAAAAAAAAACACACATGCTAAAAATAAGCTCTTGATTAGGTGTGGGAAAAGTGAAGATTTGAGGAAATCTCAGGGCTGCAGCCCCAGCACGAGGTAACAATAGACTCAAAACACAAAAAAGTGTCAGTGCAGTTCGCTTGTAAAAAGAGGGAAATGCACAATAGCACAACAGTGAGTTCACCTATTATATAATTGGAGGTTGTGTGTACATGTGCAGACAAGACGACAGAATAAAAAGCCTCCTCTAGGAAATCCAAAACTTGGCAGCTTTGGCCAGGTAGAGTATGAGGCGGGTAGTGTCTAACAACAAAAAGAAACAGTCTGTAACTAAGGTTTGAATCAAGCTACAGCTCTCCTTGCTAAACAGCAGCCAGATTTACTGCTGCAAAACCCATAAAAACAAAGGGAGAATAAGTCTGGCAAGAGAAATAAGGCACAGAGAGAGAAAGGCAGAAAAAGAGACGCGGCATTAAATATACCAAGGCTGAGTGGTGCATCTGATTTCATACAGGGATAATTTGGAGGGCTATGCATAAAGCGAGAGGATTTCATTCATACTGAGTTTCCACATGGTCTGAAGTGCCTTTCCCAGGGGGGACCAAAGGAAACCTGACCTGCCTGAAGGGAGGGGTGTGAGGCAGTCACGGTGCCAGCAGCCCCCTCCACCTTTGTGCTTTGCTTTGGCATCTGGGATGGCTTCCCAGAGCCCTCCTACTTCCCAGCTCAGAGTGTCCACCCTACTTCAGGGAGTCAGTGGGATCTGTTGGCTTCACGCATTTTGTTAACAGTACAGCAATCCTTCATATGGGCTTGTTTACGGGGATTTTCCTGTCCCTTAGAGCCTGACTATGTCCAAGACCCTGGCTAGGTTATGAGAATGTTTCACACAGCAACAGTCATTCTGCTGGTGCTCTTACAGTAACAGGATGAAATATTTCAATCAAAGTATATGATACTCAATATTTTCCAGGAGACATGGCTCTAGAAAGATATTATTGACCGTTTTGGTAGAAAGGGCCTCTAATAATCACCTGTCAGGTCACTTCTACTCCAAAGGTGTCACAGATCTTTTCATGCTAACCCATATTAAAAAAAAAAACAATAATCTGGCAATACTTTCCTTAGCACAAATGTAATGGTTAACGTATCAATAATCGTTTCTTTGTTGCCACTTACTCTTAAGGCTACATCTCCCAAAGTTCTCTTGCTCATTTCAAACCCGATTGCCATGATCCACATATATACATGTTGACCATAATAAAACTACAACCAAACCCCTCAACCAATTTGTTTCCTTTTCCGTATCCACCACATCAGTCGCAGCTCTCTGAATGTTTCTTTCTAGACTTTTGCATTTAGCATAAAAAAAAAAAAAAACTGAAATACACTAATAGCAATAATAATGCATCAATGTTATTTTTTATTTGACACATTTAATAACATGCTCTGATCTGCAGGAGTTCCCAAGTCATCCAATAACTGCTGTGCTACTGGGATCCTGACTCTGCAACAAAGTCAATGGGGAACTGGTCTCTACACCACAACCTCGTTGCACACACAGGCTGTATTTTGAGATGTTACTGAATCATTTTGATGTTTCTTTTAATGAAATAGAGTATTAACCCTCAGATTATCAGTGTATAGAGACAAATGTATCTCTTGTTGTAGTAATATAAAGATTTAAAGATACTTGAGTGCTAATAACTTATTTACATTTTAAAACATATAATACAATAAGTACCTTACAAATTATGATGTATGTGCCCATAATTGACTCATTAGGTATTTACCCAAACAACAGGCAGAGGGTCATTAGCAACAAGCTTGAAGTATTCCATGTTTTGTGGAATGTGGGCTGCATTTCAGTACATAAACTTTCCTCCCTTCCCCCTGTTTGAGACTCAAATTCTTGATGCACCTGTGGACTTATTAGCTGAGGGGTTGGGGTTTTTTGTTGTTTGTTTTTTAACCAAACTAGATGACAGAGATACAGAAAAACACTCTGAACAAATTCCAGAACAGCTGTTCCTATCTAAGTTGCTTTTTTTTTTTTAACTCCCCAACTGCATAGGAAATTATAACTCCCCAATGCATTACCTTGAGACTTTTATTTTAGCAGAAGGCTTCGTAGCCACCAGTGTTCAGATAGACCCTTGGGAGCACACAGGTAAGGTTGCAAAGAAAAAGAAAAAAAACCAAGAAGCACTTTTTTGAAAGACAGATTCGAAGAAATGCGACAAACAAGTTCAGAGTCAATCACAAGTGGGATTTTTCTGTGAACTTTTTGCACCACCAGCATGAAACCAGCCACTTCTGAATTCTGACCATGTTTAAAATCGTAGACCCAAAGATGGTAGCTTAGACTGATTTGGTTATGTTTGCCATTTCAGGTCAGCTCTTACAGATGTGTTAACACTTCACCCCTGTGAGCAGTCCCACCGAGGACTATCTGCATGCATCAAGCTAAGCACATGTAACATTGTTTGCAGAATAAGACCATGATTGCTTACGACCCTAAAATTCATGAAGGGCATCAGCAGAGCCCAGACCAGCAGCTGGGCAGCCAACTTAACTTTTATAAATATGACTAGTCATGTATTGTCATTTCTAATTTCCTAAATACATTTGTAAATCTATCCATTAATACCTGAAGTTTAAGTTTTGGGAGCATACTCTCAAGAACAACTTCCTTTAGATCTCTCTGCAAAGATACCACTGGTTTCAGGAGAGTTATTAAAGTCCTGGTAGGTGCAGAATACAAATCTGTTCTGGTGAGGGGTAGAAGGCTGTTCATTCCTATTCATGAACTGTGTATTATTTATATAATGTTTGTGGGCTCAGCAAAGCAGCGGATATTTTTTAAATAAATGTTTATGTTCAAATAACTTTGCTAGTCTTATCTAATCTACCTTCAACATCTTAAACGCTGTAGGTGATTTTAGAAGTTTGCAAAATATTCTCTCATCTGCTTTTACACATTGGGTTTGGCAAAAAGCAGATGTTTGAATATTTAGCAATTCTGACACACAAAAAATTATCATGATACCATCAAATATCTTAAATCTTTTGCAGAACAGTGTTTGCAATTTTTCAGTGGGAGGATTTTCCTCTCCCTTTCTCCCTACTCAACACCTGACTCATTCAAATCTGTACTGTCTTTTACACGCTTGTCCACTCCAGTACTGCAGAGAACAGGTAAACGTTGGGCCCTTCATTTTCCACATGGAGACAAAGGCACCACAGACTAGGGTCTTGTCCTTGGAATTGTTCGCTCAAAGTCCCCAGGAGACTGCTGAGGGGTAAAGTCCTAAATACCTGCAAAGAATCTAAGCCTGCTCAGCCTATTCATGACCATAGAGAAATGGCTCAGCACTCTGGTTTCTCAGCTGCATCCTCGCCCCTGGAGCATCCTTTCTCTCCTAAATCAAGTTAAGGGTCACTCTCCTATGAAGAAAATCCATTTGTAATCCTTACAAGTTCATATTGGTAGCAGCAAAGTCTTCTGCCTCATTCAGAAAACTCCGTTGAAAACTTTAACAACATAACATAGGACGTTTTTATTAATTTATCCAAGTTCAGTTTTTTTCTCTAATCCTGTTAAATTCCTGGCCCCTCTAACCACTGCTGGTGGCGATGAGCTCTGCAGATCTGTAGAACATTGGCCATGTGTGCACACTCAGAGCACTTCGGGAAAACATACGGACAAACGTTTTGCCTGCAGATGTGAAATGTGCTGCCAACACTGAGCTTCTACCAGTGGAGTTTACTAAGAGCTGGCTGGTGAAATACAGTGTCATCAGCATGCTACAGCCACACTTTGGCTGTCTCTGAGAGTGATGGATCACATCATACATCCAGGTGACACGATGCCTGTGGTTCTGGAATGACCACTGCATGGATGTGACATCAAGCACTGTGAAAGCCACCAGGAGATAAACTCACATCAGCAATCAGACACTGTTTGTCTTGATTTCTTTGAACTAAATATCTACAATTTTTTATCCACTGGTGTTTGAAGAGAACAACCCAGCTACAAAATCAAGTGCAGACTGGGAAGAAGAGCAGGTGGAAGGGGAAGAGCTTGATCTTGTTTTGTGAGGTAGGTTACACGTATTTGGGTGTCAATTCATATGAGAAGTTTCACTTGACATTATCTGAAGTGGTCAAAATACTCAACTCTACCAGTTGGGGTTTATAATAGAAATGCCCACTCAACCTTAACTGCAGGAGCCACAATTGTAGCAATATAATACACCCTCACTGGACCTACTCAAGCTGCATTTTGATGATCTGGCTTACTCTTAACATGCAATTGTTGGCAACTGCCAACCATCAGGGCTCTCCTGATTGTTAAAATGTTCTGTCTGAGCATGGCTCAGACTTGCTCATCTCATGAATGCTGTCTTTAGGGCTACTAGGGGAAAAAAACCAACAAACCCTTTTTATTTAAAGTGATGATACACAGGAAAATGAATGTACAGTGTATGAATAGCTACAGTGATTGTAGTGTTGTTTACTGAGCAATTGCACACATAAAAATGACACTTTGCTTGCAAAGGGTAAATTATCTTTAGCTGCACCTTCCAGACCCCCAAACCCTGCACCAAGGCTTCCTGGCTACCGAGCAAAGAGTTTGAAGACTCAATGCATTGGAAGGGGAATGTGGAAGGAGTGAAACAGGCCTCTATGGTCTTTGGAAGCTGGCCAGGGGTGAGGCCATTGGATCTATATTTAGGAGGGGTTTCACTTAATAGGGCTTGCAGCTGTGCATAGGTTGGGGTGTGAATTCCATCTCTCTCGACATACAAAACCAAAGCTTTATTAAAGAAGCAGTGACTTCGAGCTGTTCTGAAGTACCCTATCATTTTCACTACGTTGTTCATCTGTTAAGGCATTTATATGACACATATAGGAAATAAAAGGCATCAATAAACCCTATGTTTTGAGTATACAGGTACAATGACCAATAATAGCGTTAATAACCTGAAACAACGTGAACAGAACCAATGCTTTGTACCAATATAGCTTTTCACAAATTAATGTTCAAAAGTATAAATTCCCTAACCACTAGTGTCAGAGCTGGAAATATTATTGCCTCTTTTTTACACGTAGGAAAACTTGGAGCACAGAACGGCTTTGTGATTACCCGGAGCCATACACAGCCATACCTTAATCCTTACATTGAGATCACTGTGCATAAAGTGCAATGTCAGGGCAATATCTGTTGCTATGTATTTGTGCATGGCTCAAATTCAGTGGGACCCTGAGCCCAACCTGATACTCTCCAAATCTTATACTAAGCAGCCCAGACAGGAACAGTTCAATACCATGAGTTTCTCCCACTCTGTTCCAGTCAAAACTCAGTGCTGGAGCAAAAACAGTCAGCTTCCTAAGATTACGTTAAACGACAACTCAGGAGAAGAGGACTTATCAAAGTGCAAAGTCTTTAATTTGTAGTATATATAGTGCAAAGTCCTTTTTTTTTTTTTTTTAATTCCGTGAGTCTATAGGCTCTGCATTTTTTTACTCTGCATTTGTGCAAGCCCACAATTAAAAGTAAGAACTTGTGCTTCATCTTTAATTGAGGATTTTTCTCTAAATCTATACATATGGGCCCAGTCTTGCAAAGCATTTCTACATAACAACTCTCAGACGTGACCTTTTCCACTAAGCCACAGAAACACAACCATGCGTTGTGCTGCTCAGCACCCTGTGTCCTGTTTCCTCAGCATCCTTTTTCTTGGTCTGGATGAATGTGCTCTTACTCATTTGATATACAAGGAGAACATTGCTCTAACACAAAACTTAATCAGTTCTCTCTTTGTGTCTGTCTTCTGATTGCCCTTTCTCTTCCAAACTAAAAATAAGTTCTTCGTATTCACTAAACTCTGTTACAGCTTTAGCTTCTCTTTCCCATTGTCTCTAGTTTGCCATTAAAATGTACTAAGTGCTCTTAGTTACACCATGACACAGCCTCCCTTGCTCTAGTTAAATTTTCCAACATGCACATTTCTGCTTTCCCCCAGTCTATCCCCACAGGGAGAGAAGCTCCTCATAAATACCTAAAGAGCAACCTTCTCCACTCGCTTATTTGTTATTCCTCTTCACCAGCTCAGCAGGGACAACAGGTCCAAATGAAATCTTTTTTCTCCTCCTGTGTTTGTGGTCTAATAATGGCAGTATGTTTGACCATGACTCATTGGATACCTATGTATTCTCCCTGGCAACGAGCAGAAATGCTCCGTTTTTGAGACCAGACTAGATTGGGTTTACCAAGGACAACATAGAAACAGACCAGACTTTATCCTTCTTAAAACATTTCGCTGCCCTAACTAAAAACAAGAATTGTAAGCACTCTGGGACAAAGACCATCATTCTGTTTGGCATTTCATAACACCAAGCACGGGAGAGTCCTGGCCCTTGCCTAGGACTCTGAATATTTGAAACAAAATAAAATAAAATAAGAAAATCAGCTTTTTCAGTGGAACCCATGTAAAAAATCTCTTGTCTTTAGGAGTATAACAGGAGAAACAGCAACATCCCCTCAAATGTACCTGTTAGACACACACGCAGTGACACAAAGTCACCATTAACAGCTTTTCAATGTTCCCCTTGCAGAGATGGTTCTGTATAGAAACAGAGTTGATGCAAAAATAAAGCTACAGTTATCCAAATCCCACCGCTCACAATATCATCCAACTTAAGTTGTTTGAATTACCTTGCTGTAACTGATTTTTTTTTCCAATTGGCTAAAATACTTATTGTAATACTTAGCTGTGAACAAAGTGCAGAAATGAAGGGCTGTGAATTGTTTCAAATTAATGGCTATAAAGTATGACTTAAATGCTTTTATTCAAAATTAATTATTTGAGAGCAGGTATTCTTATACTTCTTTAACAGCAGGATGCAACATTTTTAGCATTATGAAAAAGAAGCTTTTGCCATGTAAACTCATGGGGTGAAATCTCATCCTTGATCTTCAAAGTGTGACAAAGAGCTATTGATTGGGAGCATATTGTCATTTAAATTACAATTAGGGATGGGTGAAAGGTGGTTATTCAACAATTCAAATCTTTTTAAAAAATGCTGTCAAGGGCAACTTAACCTTAACCTAAACACACACTTTTAAAAACTTCTGAGATTTTCAAGTGTTTCAGAGAGCAATATGATGTGTTTAAAGCAACAAATCTGTAGATTTCAAGAATAACATATAGTGCATTTTATTAATGCTTTAATTAAAAAAGCCCTTGTGGAACACTTTCATTCCCTGTTACCATGAAACACACATTTACTCCAAAACTGAAGAAGGGAGGTGGAAGGGGAGGTCTTTGCAATTTTTAATCAAACTGTATCGCTCAGTTCATCTTGCTAGAAGAGCTAATAACATGATTTAAAATCCAGATCCAATTTCTACTATAATCAATGCAAGTCTCATTCTCAGAGGAATTTGTTTATGATCCTCAGAACCAAGTGGAGAAGAGCGCTAGACCGGGTCTCAGGAAAGCTGGTGCAATTTGCAATTGCTGCTGACCAACTGGCAACCCTCAATGGGCTACCACTTCTCTACTACCACTGTTCACTGAGATCCCAGGATCTCAGCCCAGAGTGGGCCATGAGATTCTATCAAGGCATCTGCAGTCACAGGAAATTCCAGTCACTACTGAACCTGCCAGTGGCCTATGGTCAAGGTTGCAACTCAGTTGGATTTTACCCAGAGGACCAACAAAAGGAGCCACTTCTCCTGTAAACCACAAGCTCAGGGGTACAGCCTGCCACTCAGCAACATTTTGGGCCCTTGTTGGGGTCTAGATCCATGGTATACCTTCTGTCATGACACAAAGACAAGCCACAGTGAGAGTACCCAGCATCATGTCACCTGGCAGTGCCTTGGCAGGGCAAGGGAAGGGCTGTGCCAGCCTCTGATGGGCTTTTCTTCAATCTCATTAGTCAGTTTGAGTTCAAGCAGCTCTCTCTCCCCTTTCACAGAGGATTATGCTGCCCTGCCAAGTTAGGAAGAGCATTCCTAGCCCTGCAGGACAAACAGCTTCCCAGACCTGTGTTTATTTTCTTGGATGGCATATGTAGCCCATTGTGTGATTAGGTAGCACAGCGGGGTTCAGAAAGTGGAATTTCCCAGAGTGCTCTGGGCTCTGGATGAGCGCCAGCATCGGGATCAGGGAGGAATGTTTTCTTTCACTATACACTGGTGAATGTGGCAGACTTCGAAAGAGATTTTGACTTTCCCCTTTAGCACTCAGGAGTTGAAGACTCCTTTTTGCCACATACACAGTGGGAACTTTTTCCTTGCCAATTTGTTACACATTTGGGTCCTGCTCCAAAATTGCAATGAAATCTGTGGAACCTGTTAGCTTCAAGTAACTTTGCATCAGATTCCCCATGGGCTTTCCTTCTCCTGGTGTGTCAGAGGTCTGGTGGGAAGGGCAAAACTTGGAATTCTCCACCAGATTGCCTCAGCTCTCTGTGCTCAGTGGGCAGTGCAGGATGTGTGGCACACCAGCAAGGACTGTAGCTAAGGTCAAGCTTCCCGTATTTTGAACTTGTTGGCACAGACTAGCTGCAAGAGGAGGAGGAATTATTTTGAACAAAAATCCCTCTGATCTGTTTTGGGAGTGGTGATAATCAGAACATCCTATTTAACTTTTGACCACAGAGCAAGGGAGAAGAGCCAGAAAGGTTTTAGAAGGGAGAGCTTTTATATGTTTCTTTCTTCTGATCTGTTTTCACACTAGTAAGTAATAAAAAGGAAATTTTGATTAAAATACAATAATCACAATATTTGAAGCTATTCAGTTGTCCAAAGAATAGCAGGTACAGTCCACATTTCTGGGTTTCAAAACAATTGTGACAAGTAGAAATTCTTTACTGTGGAGGTAGTGGGACACCAGGACAGATTGCCCAGAGAAGATGCAGCTGCTCCATTCCTGAAAGTGTTCAAGACAAGGTTGGATGGGGATTGGAGCAACCTGGTGGAAGCACCTAGTGGAAGGGTTGGAACTAGATGGTCTTTAAGGTCCTCTCCTACCCAAACAATTCTATGGTTCTACGAAGTAGCTTCAGCACAGAAAAAAGACATTTAATAGATCTCATTCTAAAGTTTAATAAAATCTGTTTTAAAACCTGCTAAACTAAAATCACCCTGCATTATTTGGAATAGGGACACATGGCAACAAGACTTGCAGGGCTTGAAGAGCGAACCCCGCTCTGCTGGCCTTTGTTGAGGTAGCATTTGCTCCTATTACATTTCATTTCTCCAGTTGCATTTTTACTGCATAAGTAGATACAGTGGGGAACTTACCCTCCTTACTGATAGCAGCAACTCTGGGAATGGTAATGGAACTGTCATCAGGAAAACCACTTTGTTTTGCTATGCCCACCGCTCTCCTCTCTCATGTTGCTGTTTACTGACAGAGTTCAGTATGTATTTAATACAGAAGAGGCAGTAGGGCCTGGATCTCATCTGGCTGGAGTCAAGTTTGTAAAGACAAGAAGTAGCTTCATCTCAGTCACCAGCTGTGATCACTGGGGGAAAAAAGAATCATGCACACAAGTGTTGCATCCATTAGTTAGCCCAAAGAAATAAAATAAAACGAGTTTCTGTAACATTTGGAACACATTGCAAAGACCAGGAAAATGAAGGTAGTATCTGTCACAGAATTTGCAAGTCACTGATATACTGGAGAAGTACTAAAAGAATATTGTTTGTCACTGCAAATAGGCAATTTACATTATTGTTGCTTTAAAGCTCCCAGAATGCATAATATCTATTGTATAAGAAATTACTGATGGCTCTTATCAAGGTTAACTCCTATTTGGTTAAACTGGCACTTTGCAAGGCAACACGAAATTTAGAAACAGAAGAGTTTTTTTGATAAAATGCCTGCAAATATAATTTCCAAGCGCTTGGAGAAGGAGCATCTAGCAGGGAAAGGGAACTGGGATGCGAGATGCGCCAGTGCCGCCTTGTGGAGGCTTCAAACTCCGACCAGATCCTGTTTACTCGAGCTAATAGCTCATTTGCAAAAAAAGTCCCCAATGCAGGGCTCTTTCATAACATTCGCACAAAGCAATTCTGCAGATAATAAATAAAACAAAGGCAGAGGAAAGCTGGGTTTAATTCCGGATGTAATCCTTACTTAGGGCGGAGTGGTACAATAATTCTCACAGCTACAAGAACTGAATTTTTTCCCAGCCACGCAGTTTCAGAGGACTTCTTTTTATTTTCTCGGGAAATTGTGTTCCCGGTTGCTATCACCAAAAAAAATTCAAACCATCAACAAGAAAAAACAGCAGGGAAAATGCAGTAGCTTCATTCCCCATCAGTGCTCCCCTGCTCCTCCTCTGTCCTAGGGCACTGTGCATGCTTAACCTGAACAGGTTTTCACGTCAGCTCTCCAATCTTCTCTGCTTTGGGTTAGCTGCAATTATCTCTCTCAGTATACTTATTTTTTCTGACCCAGCTGTAATCAGAATGGGCAGATAAATATGAACTTACTTTTAAGAAATAGTCGCCATCCTAAGGAAAAAAAAAGAAAATGTCTGGGTTTGGGGTTTTTTTCAGTCTCCGACAAGTTTTGGTTTTAGATGAGGTTTTTTACCAATATTCTATTTGATCTTTAGTATCTGAAATCCCTTTTCTCAGTTCAAGAGACACAAGTTATATGACTGTTTCATACTGATTACTTAAAAGAAAATACCATGCAAGACATTGGCCTGAGATGGGACTTGAGCCTCTCTAATCCAGCTCACTCCTAAGGGGTATCTTTAGGCCGGATGAGCTGGGCTACAACTAGAGAATGAAGTTTTATAGCCCTGAGAGCTTTGATTCCTGTTCATAAATATGGCAGCAGCAACATTTAACATTTTCAATCGCTCATTTTCTTGGGAGCTAGGGAAGTGTTCAGACATATATCCTTAACCACTTCTGGTGCATTCAAGATTTTTTACAACATGTATAATTCTCATGGGATAAGCAGTTGGATAAGTGGCCACAAGGCTTCTGAATTATCACCCCCATGCACAATACATTTTGTTTAAGTTATAACCACATAATTTAAACTGCTTACTTAAATTGTAAAATACTCCCAACCCCAAACCCAATGCATTTGCATTAAATAACATTAATGTGGGACTGGCTTATGCATTCCAAGATTTTGTGGTTTCCCAATTAGTCCTGCAGTAACAGAATCACATTATCATAATTTTAAGGTGTTACAAATGTGATATCCAAATTAGAGATCAAATTCCTTATATTATATGTTTCTTCCTTGAGGGCTTACCTACCAAACACAGACTCTGCAGAGATGGAGGTGTGCTAAAAACGCTTGTTCTCCATATCTCTGGTTTCATAGCGGTAAAGAGCGACTCTGTGAAAGGCAGGTTGTGAACAGCCCTTAGATGAGCACTTCACAAGGTTATTCCTGAAGAGCAGGGGAACTTCCAGAAGCAATCTTTAATTATCAGAAGTTCTCAAGTGGTAAATTTTCAATAATTTCACTAACATCAGCTTATGCAACTGAGATTTGCTTAAATTCACTTCTGGCTTGCATATGACACCGATTTCGCGTGCAAACTAACCCCCAGTGCAAAGCTCAAGTCAATGGAAACTGTAGAGTTTCATTTACTTTCCCACTGGAACAAGCTGCTGTGACATGGAGCTGTACAAGTCAGCCTTCTTCACCTCAAGGTTGGAGAATATTACTGAAACTTTCATCAAACAGAATAATGATTTCCATCTGTAACCTAACTCGTCCGGTGCCTCTCCCAGTTCCTGCTAACTTACTTTCAAGGCACAGAACACTGTAAATGTTTGGATTTTTTGGCTGCCCAAACTTTAAAAGGAAGAGAAAGAGCTTGAGTTACTGTGTCAGTCCAAAATGGGAGAGGTTAAAGTTCTCAAAAGATATAAACCAAATCACTGAAATGAAATGAAATAAAATAAAATGCAGCTGTACGCTAGAAACAACTCAAACAACAGCTCACAGTAGAGGTAATTTCAAAATGCCTCCAGTTATATTCCAACATGGATGTCCTGCACAGGTGAAAAAGGAAAATGATATGATCCTTACTCCAGAACCATCACCCATTTCTGCAGCGAGATTTCTTGTGCACTGAACTATTCAGCTCAAAATTTTAGCTAGTGAGACGCTTCACTGTATCCAAATACTGAACTTCTTCATGTATACACTCCTGCCTTGCAGCAAAAATATGAAGTAACAAGTGCCAGCCTCATCTGACTATCTTTAATCAAACTTGGTATTGGTTTAAAGATTGATTAGGTATGTAGGACATCAAAGAGTAAACCTCAGGGAATGAAAATGAACAATGGCATTATTTTCTTACAAGGGGATTAAGAATATGTTGTAGTTAGTTGATATTCACAACTCTTACTATAAAACCATCTATTTCCTTTACACCTCAAAATATCCCAGAAATATTAATGGACCAATATTAAATATTATCAGAATAATTATGTGCCTTAATAAAGCATAGGAAACTAAATCTTCTAGATTTCTAGAAGGGACAAACACAATGAAGAATAAACACAATGTTTCATGTCCATTACCTGATTAAAAAAATGGTGGAGCATATAACAAAGCTAAGATGAAAAGGTAGGTAAAATTTTAGGTTTAAAATATTCTACTTAATTCCAGAAATGTAATCTTACTCAAGTTTTTCTTCAGATACACGTATAATTTACAGACAGCCTAATTTCAGTTTCCCTATTTCAGTATTTTCAGACTGAGTAAAAATATCTATGCAGGATTAAAAAAGAATAATGATCATTTAGGGGAAATTTATTTTTCTCTCTGTGAGAAACAGAAGGTTCAGCCTAACAGACTATCAAGTTCAGGATCATACAGGCTCCTACAGCTCACTGGAGCATTAATAACAGCAGCTTCAAACAGTCTGGCACTAATACACAGTGTTTTTAAGATGGCACGGTTTAAGGGGGGAAAACAACTTTGCAGAAGTGCTGGCATCTGAGAAAAATGTCATCGTTTTCCAGAGATATCTGAGTTTACAAGTTGTCAAAATACAGTTGCTATTAGAAAATGATCTTTTTGATGCTTTACCTGCCAAATTCCACAGAAGTTGGTTTGAACTGGTCATTTCCAGAAACCTGCCAAAGACTTTGTCCTTGCAGAGACTCAAACACAGTAGGCACACAGAGAAAAAAGAAATATAATGTGAAAAGATTTCTTTTAGACCTCTTGCTCCTTTCCCTTTTATTATGTATTAATATAATCATTAAATATCAATCACTCAGGTTAACCTGTATTTGAAACTTCAGTCAACAAATCACAGGGACAATGCCCCCAAAACATCACTGGTAACTCACTGTAAAGCTCCTTCCTTTCTTTGCTCTTAAGTGATGCAGTTCTACAACCTCCAAGCCCCCCCCAAGGCTGTCAGATTGGTATTAAGAGAATCCACACCTTTCACCTTCCCAACAAAAACAGCCTTTATGCGTGAATTAGGATCAGCAGCCCCAAGCTTTGCCAGCAGACCCCCAGCACAGATATGAACCATGAACCCCATCTCTTCTACCAGTTAAGTATAATCCCGACTAAATGTATTCACCCTCTTCCCTATCTGCACCAGGACTGAAGATGACTCCTGTGGGAAGCTCAGCAGCTGAAGGACCAGGTGCTCACTGCTCAGATAATTATTTTGTAGCTGTCACAACTGGCTGTTAACACCTCTCTCCTGGCCTTCCAGTCCTGTGCACAGTTGACTGCACTGTTTTATTCTCTTAGATGTAATTTTTTTCTTTTTTTTTTCTTTTCAGTTGATTCCTTGTGTAAGGTTCTCCATAGTGGGAAATAGCAGTTCTTGGAGGGCTGTATATATGATGCTCTTTTAAGATTCAGAAAGCCTTCCCCAATGGCTGCATGATATTTGAAGACTGTGTGAAAATACATATAAGATGAAAAAACAGAATACATCTTTTTTTACATTCAGTTTACCTCAAGGTCAGGGAAATTTTACAGGAGAATCTTTTCATCAGCTCACAAGCCTAAACAGGAGTCCTAAACTATTTGGCCCCATAACTTCCAACTTTACTCTCTGTGCCATCAGGAGCAGTGTTAATACCAAGGCAATAATTTGTGTGGTTAGTATTGTACTCAGGGTTAATTTTTTGTCAGGTAGCAGACAAAAATTACATGGTAGTTATCAGCCAGCTCCAAAAATGAGACATGGACATGAAAAATAAAAAAATCAAATACAAAAGGAATATTTATACAATTAATGATTCTGAACAAAATTAATTGCACCTAACCCACGAAATACAGAATATTTGCTTTGCTCTTTTTCCAGGGGTTTCCACATAGACTTGCATGAATAAGTCAAACTGACAGCTGCAACATGTAAGCAGAAAAGAGGTCATCAACTTCTGGTAGATCCTCTTGTAATCAACAGGTTTTGGGGATTTTTTTTTTTTTAACATGAAGAAATATTGGCTCAGTTTGCTTTTCAATATAACTCAAGCTTTCTTCAGTTTGGTAGAATAAAAAGGTTTAGCAAATTCAACACTCAGGCAGTGATGGTTTCTGCAATGCCCCAACATAATGTCATTAAGTGCTCAACAATGACTTTAAATAAGTAGCTTTTGGAAGTTATATGTCTTTGAAGTTTCATTAATTAGTCATATCATCGGGAATGTATGGCTAAAGTAAATTACAGTGTTTAAAATATCTACTCTTTCAATGTGAAAAATGAAAGGATCCAGCTACCTTGTCTTTATACTAATGAAGATATTATTAATTGGTTTAGCAAAAACATAGATCTAACCATAATGTGCAACAGTTATTAAAGATAATTAACTACAGATCATTGGTTTGAAACATCTAGTCCAAAATGATTTCTGAAGGGCACATTATTCTATGAGATAAAATAATTAAATTTCTAACAGCTGCATAAGACAACTGTGGCATATCTAGTGTTTTAATTTCTTTTGTTCTATCCTCCTGGTACTCCTCTGTTTTAGATTTTGAAAATGCTACGAGTGTTTCACTGTGAGCAGCCTGTGCAGCGTGTTAGACTGAAATATTTCATGTCTGAGGAAAAATGATGATTGAAAGAAAAGGATTAAAAGTGACAGCGCAGCTAATAATACACACATGCACGTGTGCACGTGCACACACATATAAAGGCAGCTACTCCTCTTCGAAGGAGAAAAGGAGATGATAAGGAAACCAATGAAACAGAGGGTTAAAAATGTTTCCATTCTAACATTAGCTACACAAGTCCTGCTCAAGCTAAAACAGCACATTTGCAAATTAAAGAAAACCTCGACGATGAAGCAATGCCAAATACTTGTAGATTAATTAATAATGGAAGCGTACACAGGCACATAAAATTAAGCAAGTAGAGTAAAAAAAAAAGGGGGAAAAAAAAGCAACTGAGGAGCTGGAACAGAAATGTGTTTATTAAAACCCATATGTTCCAGGTCCAGAATTTCTGAGCTAGCATCTGCTCCGGTACCGTTCCCAAAAATGTTTGTGGTCAGTATTTATCACACATGCCAGTACTGGGTTCATCATCAATTTCTTGATCTCTTTTTTTTATGACCATAACCTACAAATGCTTTCAATAGCCTGGATCTGCGTTAATTAGAGTGCTGTTTGCTTACAGCATTAGATCTCTTCCCATGTTTTTGTAAGAAAATCCGTGTCCCAAAATATTCCTCATTTGCAGCAAATTTAGCTGCTTCAGCAGAGAGTGAGATTTCGACAGGAAAGGCAGGGAGGCAGGAAACAACATAGTTCACTCAAGATTAGGTGTGTTGCTAGCTAATGATGATTTAGGAAAAGAAAGACTCAAAAAAGGCACTACCCAGTGCCCCTGAATCCATAAAGTGCAAACAACAACAGTATGACTTTATTTTATTTGTTTTGATATTCCATAGTCGACTTTTATTGTAAGAATTTCATTTTTTGGGACCAACTGGTTTCTTTGTGGCTTGAGAGGGTGGGGAAAAAAAGTTATGAAGACCTCACAAGCTTTAAAAATAAATTTTTTAAAAGTCTCTAAAACACTGGACGAGCAGTGGCATCATTTACATAAGCTCCTATACATTACCCTAATCAGGGGTAGGAGCTGATATAGATCTAAAATGTAATTTAGGGTAAAAAAGGCTTAGAAAGGTCACCAGTGACATAAGAAAAGTAAAAATCAGAGCATTTTTTATTTTTAAATAGAGAAATTTGGAGGGTTATTTTGGGTGTTCCATGAGGAACAATCCTATCCTGCAAGTGCTTAATTGCATGGAATTTTTGGCTATTTTGAGGGTTTTCAGTAAGGGATTGTGCACACTGTAGAAATAAGAAACAAGAGAACGGTCTCTGGAGCCAGTTCCTTCCCGCCTTCCATCCCTTGTCAGCACTGGGGCTATGCAGATGCTGCAAAGTGCCCCCAAATCAGTACAGCAGCAGTGGCATAAGGGAGAACATGGGAAAATGGGGGAGGAGGTCCCTCCCCACGTGACAGTCAAACAAGTGGAAGTGTGGAACCCTGAGGTGCAGGAGCGCAGAAAACCCAGGGTGGGAGAGACCTGCCTGCGCTGCCCGCGGTTGCAGATGTCCTGCTTCCGCCCCAGAAATACACTTCCCCTGAATATCTTTTTTTATTTTATTATATTTTTTAATTAAAGGTCCCCAGACTAACACATTTTCTAGCGATCTTAACCGAAAAGCCAAGAAAGGATTTTAGAAGAAAATGTTACTGTGAAAGGGAAGACTTTCGCTGGCAGGATCCCCCTCGCTCTCATAACGGCGCTGCTGTGCAAGGTATTTGCAGTCTTAGCTGACCTATTTGTTGATGTATTTCAGGTAGCCAGATGTCCTGGTACTTTAGGAATTCAGAAGAAAATGATATTCAACTGTTTGTCCTGGTTTCGGCACGATCAGCCAGCTGGCCATCCACTGCTCCCTTCCAGTCCTCCCTCCCCCACCAAAAGCCTCCAGGTCACTTGCTGACCCACAGCACATCCCTCCCTACCTTCCAAGATGAACCTGGGGTCCAGCTACATCTGTGCTGAGGCCTCTCGTTGTGTGTCTGGCACACGATGAATGTGAGGCTCTCCAAATGTCAGAGCATGCCAGCTGATGCACATTGAGATTTAGAGCATCACAGATTTCACTGCACAAACAAACGCTCAAGAACTTGACAGGGGAGTTGCCGTCTTTGCAAGGGAAGGAAAACTTGCCAAGGGTGATTTAGCTACAGGTTAGGAGAGCACTGATGAGAGGAGTAATGAGGAAGGCTGGCCAGGCACTGGGTGTTGGGGGAAACAGAAACACAAGCAAGCAGCCTGCAGCCAGGTAGATCTCCTGTTTCACCCTCCAGAGGCTCCAGCTTTCTGGCATTCGTACTCCCAAAGGAACAAGTGCCCCAGTCCTACTGCCAGCTGCCAGCATAATCTTCTACCATTGTGCGTTTGCCTAACTAGTGATGCACTGTGCCTTGCAAGCACAATCATCTCATCTGCACCTAAGCGTGACAGCAAAATTCAGCCAAAGGATCTTCCTTGAGAATTATTTCCTTCATCAGGGAAATAATTTTCTCAGGTTGAATGACTCACGTCCCCAAATAAGCCACCAGTCCAACGCATCCAAAAAAAATTCATGCTCTTGTCTGCTCCCTACTATACACTTCAGCCTTTTCATCATCATCCTTCAGAACACCACTAGTCCACACATCCCCCTGCCCCACACAGGTTTGGCTGTTGGCACCTGGAATCCCAGGGCAGTAGCATTGCCTCAGAGCCTCCACTTGCCACAGAAACATTAATCAGTGCCCAGAATGGAGGGGTGACCAAAGAGAGGAACACATCCTTGGCTTTCTTGAAGGCTTGTGGTCTCACAGCACTTGTGAGCAAAGCAAAGGGTTTGGTAGAACTGTGTGTTTCCTTTCTAACATAAAGCCCCAATCCTGCTCCAAGGTACCACCTTGAGAGACCGGAGGGAAGCAGCAATGAGAATGGGACAATGTTTGATGAAAGAGTCTGGGTTTCAAGCAGGGTTTAGCCCCTCTTACCTCTCCACTGTTTTCTCTGCCAGGGAGCTAAATTAAAGAGAATATGGTCTGGCAAGAGCAAAACCCTGTTTTCTACAAAGGAAAGGAACAGCTGCTGAATACCTGGGACAGCAAATGTCAACAGGGCTCCATTAGCTTTCGTTCCGCTAAAGGGCTGGATTTCCCTTCCCCTCAGTTGTATAACTCTAATTTCACTGACTACAGTGATTCCACCAGTCTAATTAGGCCCCCAGATAATAGTCAAAGTACTTATTATGTTATCTTTTCACTGATTTTATATTATACATATTTGTCTGTTAAATATAATGATTCGATTTCGCACTTAAACATCCCAAGCTACCTGCCATTGGTGTAGTACGTTCTCTATTTACAGCAAGCCCAAATGTTTGCTTTATGCTGTCAACGAAGAGAAACTGTTTAAGGAAAAAAAAAATAATAAAAATAATTGAACATCAGCCACTGAACCAGCAGGAACGCAAAATATTTCCATGAAAGGGAATCCAACAGGACCAGAGATCTGTAGGGTAACTATTCTCAGTGTGAGGAGGAAGAGTGAGCCAAGTGCAGAAGCCAGGCTTGTTTCCTCTCTCTTCATAGCATGTCCTATCCCAGCACTTTCTGGAAGCAGGGTACACGAAGTTCCTAGGAACGGCCATACTATTCTACCCCCTGCCGGGAAGCTATTTATTTTAACAGCCACAGAGTCTTTTCATTGTGTTTTTGGTCTAAACAGTTGGCTGTGCATGCAGGAGAGGTACAGCTGCTCCTTTACTGGGAACTATGGGAGCAAGAGAGGAGGTGTCAGGAAGGAGCAACGTGCCCCAGCGCTCTGCCCTCCTCCCTTCGCCTCTGCCAACCAGATATAAACAAAGTTACTAAAACAAAGGAACAACAGCAAGTTCCTAGGTTGAAAATAGCCCTACACTCATTCAGGAAAAATTCCTGCTCAGATTGCTGATGGATGGCACCGCTGTTGCTAGGGGGTTGCTCTTCCCCGAGGCAGCTGAGCATCTCCCTCTGACCTGGAGCCCCACGGCTCTCCCAGATTTGGTACCTAAACCTCTTTCCAAAACAATTCCTGATATTTGTGGTTTCTGTCCTGTTGCTGGAGGATTATCCAGGAATATACTGTGTCACAGAGAAGTCTGAGTTACAGCGGTTTCAGAATCTAGGAAAAAAAATAACAAAAATAGCAGCAGTCATCTCCATGGGAAAATCAACACTTTCTCTCTTACTGTCCGCAAGTGCTGCCTTGCCTGCCAACAGACTTGCAGGTATCATTACATTTCCTGATTAAAGCAAGGATACCACTGTCCTGTTGCCCAAAATTTAAATTTACATTGTGAATTTTATACCAGCTAGGATTGCAGAAGAAAATGCATTGGCTCACTGATGTTTCAAAGATGCTATTTTTCCCATTGGACTTAGAACAGCTTAAGTGGATAAGCTCTCTTTTCCCCATATCTGTCTTTCAGAGGCTTAATATTGGGTGCAAATTTTAACAAATGTTTGTCATTTATTCACAGAATCACAGCGACACACTTGTTTCTAAAGTTGCACCCTGCACCTCCTACTGGGTGTTGTTCCTAATTCAGGTGGGTTCTCAGAAAGAAACAAGGCTTGGAGAGCCCAGTTACAAGGGGTGTCTGCTCCCCATGGCATACCCTGGCACCAGTGTGTGCGCCCCAGCCCAACCCTGATGCCCCTGGGCACCATCCCCACTGCTAAAGAGCAAGCCCAGGGAGCTGATTCAGCCAACGAGTCTCCTGCTGGTCATGGGGGAGAAGAAAGACACGTTTGCATCTGTGTTGCATGAGCTCAGACTGCCATAAAAGATGTTACTTAAAAGCCTGAAACACATTATTTATTTTAAATTGAAAACAAACAGGGCAAAAGTTACTTAACCGTGTCTGTTTTCCCAGTATCCCCCTAGACTTGGTGAGGGACCCTGGAACTACAGCAGGCATTTTATCTTTCCCTCTTCTAAATACCAAGTCAAAAATTAACTGCTTCATCTTCTCATTGCTCACTCCTTAAGTAGTTTAAACTTACTTTTAACTGTTACATGCCAACAAAACAGGTTGCTTAATTGATTTGACCTTTCACAGTATTTTTTAATTTTCAATCTTAGTTTCATTGTTCCATCTGGCACTTTAAAACGGCATCTGGTTAACTGTACTTAACCAGCTGATCACTGTACAGTTATTTTTAAATGTAATGTATGCTTAAACAGATGTTATTTTTATAGATGTAGATCTAAACTGCACTTGTATACGTGCTATGTCTGCATAAGCTCTTTCTGCAATTCAAATGTTGACACCAAAAATTACAAGCCAGAATGCTTATGAACTTCACTATTATGTTACTGCACTTTTTTGCAGCTTGTTAGGTAAACATCAATTCAGTTCTTTTTTCTCTGTTCATTGCACATAAATAAAACATTAGCGTTTAGTTTATAAAGTGATGAACATTTTGCTGTGTTGGGTTTAGCTTTATAAATACAACTGCTGTCAGCAAGAAAAAAAAGGATTTATTGAATAAATAATAAGAAAGCCAAAGGAAAATAAAAGTATATATATTATGCAAAACACAGTGTCTGTCCACAGGTCATGTAAGGGTCTTATAGAATCATAGACATCCTGTGTGAGAATATTTAATAATGGTGCATTTTTTCCAAGATGCAGTTTGCCTCCTGAAGCAAGTGCAGATTGGTAAAACAGAGTCCCAAGTCCTATAGCTGTAATTGTTAGCAACAACTGGGGGCTCCATTTTTATCATTCTATTATCATGGAAAGCCCAAATTCAAAGATCCTCTGAAGTCAAGAGTTTTAAAGAAGTGATAAAAATGGAGGGTAAGACATGATAGTCTAATCAAACTAGCACTGGTAATCTATTAAATAAAGACATCTACATAATAGTTGTTAAATTTTACAGAATATTGCCTGATTTTGCAGTTGCAAGTAAATTCATCTCTATTGACTAAGATTAAGACCTCATTCCTCCAAACACCCTACTGAAATTAGTGTTAATTTCCAGGGCTTAAACACAGGTTAGTTAAAATAGGTATTTTTTACATTTGTTTAACATTTCTAATTTGCTTAGTAAATGACAGTTTTTTAATCTGCGTATTACTTAGACAGGTCTGAGAAGCACAAAACAGAATATACAAGCACTCAATCTTAAAAACTCAGCTTGGTTTTGAGATCAGCTAATAGAAAAAGTTTTTCAGTCAGGCCCTGGTTTTTTTGTTTTTTTTTTTTTTTTTTTTTTCCTTGGGAATAATGAGTTCTATAATATCTAATATATTTTCTTCAAAAGAACTTAAAATGCAATATCAAAAAGAATTTGGGCAATAGGCAAGGGCATATGTTACGTTACACAAAGGAAGTGGTCACGGCGCTGAATATTTCACAGAGAACTTTTAAGTATCATTCTCAAGGTTAAAAATTGCTGTTATACATAATACCTCAGTAATTGATAGACATTTTCTCTCTCCAGAGCCCATTTTCTGTGAAAAACACCACATAACATCTGTTCATAAACAGTCCTTCTGTGAGAACACTGACACAGGTCTTGAGCTTCTACTGGCTCAATTCCCCTGCCATACACAGATGGCACGAGGTATTTATACAGCTGAATTCTTTGTAATACAAGCTCAACTATATCTTCAGGTAAGACTATGGGCAAACATGTGCTTATATTATTCTGCCGACTTACCTCAAGTCATTTAAACAGTTCCCTCTGACACAAAGACAAATTGTATCGTACCGTTCTGCAAGTGTTTTGTCTCAAAATCACCTTCAGCAATCGGCACAGAGCTCTGCAGAGATAAGGACATTTTGGGACGTACGAAACCCGCCAAGTTTCGTGTTAATGAGTTAACAGTTATATTAAGATTCAAGATTCAGGGCTACTCTCCTTGATTTTGATGTATCTGTTCTCCTTCTACGGAAAATATTTGTTTTGATGGTATAATACCTCGTTCATTTGCATGCAAAAATGTTAAATAAATGGCATTCAGCTTTCGCACACACAGCCACAGAGCGTGTGGCTTACCCGCAGTTTTCTATATGCTATGTTAGCTGTTCCTTCTAAGTAACTCTGAGTGAATAACACTTTCTAATGCATTCAGAAATTGCTTTCCTCTTTATCTCCATGAAATGATGGAAGCTTCAGTTGACTTCTGAACAAATCTAGGTGCCATGGCACCATCTGCCAGACGACATCCTAGTCCTACGCACACATATGCCCGTGCTTTGGCTGTGGTCTGTGTACACTTAAGAAATAAAGCACATACGTAGAGATTTGCAAGGTGAGAGCCTTGAGAACGAGGCGCTCCAAAAGCGAGGACAGCCTGTTTGTGTTTTGAAATGGGGGAGGAAAAAGTAAACTTTGGCCAAAATTTCAAATGTACTTAAACTGTTCTTTTCATACCTCGACCCCTATTATAGAAGTTATTGAAGTCCACGGTGTTTCAAGAGAATATCATCTACATAAAGGCATGGGAAAAAAAAATCTGAATTCTCGACAAAAGAACCTTTTAATGAGAATACATCCTGACAAAACTTTGAAAAAGAAGAAATTTTAGGTCATCCTTTCAAGCAGAAGTAGTATATGCCTGCAGGGGGCTGGCAACCAACAGCTTCAACTATACATGGATTTGGATTTGACCTATGGAACATGTAATAAAAAGATTTTTTCTGGAACTACTCATCCTGCAGAATAAATCAAAACGTACTTTCCCTGTTCAGGGGAAGCACGGGATATGTTTCAAGACACCTGTGTCTCTGCTGTCTGGGTGACCCCACAATGATGGGATACATCATGCAAAAGAAGGGTAAAGCAAAGGTCTAAGCGAAGAGGAACAAAGCTTCTGTTCTGTGTAGTGGGACTGGGGAACCCTCCACCAGGAAAAAGACAACTCTGCTGTACCCAGAGCTCTGCTGACAGTTGTGTCTCCCTTGGCATTTTCAAATATGAAGAGGAGTCTGGATTTGTATAGTGGCACTCACAGCTACAGTGTCGAGATGGATAGACAGGTTTAACAAGGAAAGAGGCATCCCTTAGCAGGGGTCCAAAACCAGTTAAAAATTTTAAGAGTAGCAGTTAAAACAGTAAAAGCATTGTGGTTCTGTTTCCAGCTGCACCACAGACTCCCCACAGGGTGCAGGCATGTCACCGACTCTCACTGTATTGCTTTGGTTGCTGTAAATGGGAATATTACTAATGCCTCTTGGTCTCAGGAAGATGTGAAATAAGCCTATTTCTATTTGTGATGTGCTTAAACATTATAGCCATCAAAAAGCCAATAAATAGCATGTCCTCACTAAATGTCTTTGTAACACCCTTTTTAAATTCGGTGGCTTCTCAGTTATATTTGCTTTTTTTAAGCTGATGGGGAAAATACAGTCAAATACAGATAAGTTTGAAGAGAGATTATGTGGAAATGGATGCTACTTGCTTTTTTTATACTTTATTATATAAGAATTAATGCAGAATGATACCAAATGCATCATTCAATTTAAATATTGTGCTTGCTTATGGCCTGTAAGATGATCCAACGCATTGTAAGCAATGCCTTGACACTGTGTATGTGATGAATACAACTCAGTGTATCAAACACCAACTGTACTAAATCCACAGTAATGCTGCCTTTTTGTAAGTTCTTTATGCTCCAGTAGTTTTCATTTTTATGATAAGTATGAACCAGACCAGCTCAGAATATGTTCCACCAAGCGCTTGCTCTTTTGTGAGAATCAGTCACCTAATATTTATCAATTAGGGCTCGTAGAATAAATAATACAAGGAATAATTTTATAACACAGATATTAAGAAAACATAATTATCCAAATATAATTGGACCTCTTCTCTTAACACTGAGTGATTTTAATTTTTCCTTCCCTCTATATTCTCCTCCCTGTTACACAGCATTATTTTACTCAAATAGTGTTTCAGTTGCACTTAATGTACATTATAATGATCGTGTCTTTAGCTTTTTTCTTTTGAAGTTCTGTTTAATTACAAAATAATATCCTGTTTGAAGAACACTGCTTTGATATCTCTGTCTGCATTTGGTAATTATAAACTTGTTCTCATTATCAATATATTTTGCATGTTGTTAGTTTGTTGTGTTTGCTTATTTTTATGTTTTTAAAAACAGGAAATATAACTTGAGTGACAAGAGGTTTTGATTGTGGATTACAGGGGAAGTAGAAGCCCATTTCAAAGCCCTGATATCCACAGCCAGGACTCAGTAGTCCATGACTGTCATCAGGATAAAAATCCTGGATCAGAAATGTGAGAAATGGATCAGTGGCTGGTATGTGACCACAGGGGTCAAGAAAGCCAGCATGGTCCATCAGTCCCACTGCATCGATCTGTTGATGGGACTGCACTGTAACGAGCAGAACAAAAATCCAGCAAGAGATGTATCCATCCAAGATGTATCTATGAAAAAGAGGGATTTACGTTTCTCTCTCATCAACATCTGAAAAGGCATTGGCAATCTCTAAGCTTCATATGTCCAAAACAGAGAGATCTAAGTTATTCACATTTGCTAGCATTTTTGGGACTTCTGAAAAAAAGATGTTTCACAAATGAAAGCTATTACAACATCCAACAACATGCAACAAAACCATACGTTTGTAGGCAATGCAGATTAACAGAGCTGCCACACTCATACTGAAATCTGCTGAATAATTTTGCTGAGAAGTGAATCTATCTGCTGATATCTCTGGATAATTTTACTGCGAGAACAAGATGCGAGCTCCTGCCTTGACAGACCTCAGCAGCACAGCCAGAAACGCTGGTGATGCTCTGCAAGACCTCCTCGATGCACTAAAAGCAAGCAGGCAAACAGAGAAGGGTTCAAAGAGGGAGGTCTTAGGGAGGTCTGGGCAAAACTTACTTTAGTTTGGATTTAGATCAGAATTTGCAATTTGAATCAGCCTAGCATATACATAACTGAGTATAATGTATGTCCTTTTTCTGGGCTGGTTTACATAACTGCCTCTGTAGACTATGGTCCAAGAGTGGTGCCTTTTGGGAATTTCACTGTGGTCAGTAAGATCTTTGTTTTAAAAAAGCTCCATAACAAAATATAGCTTTTACTGGTTGTAAAATATTGAGTGGGAAATACAGCATAGGGAAATAAGAGGTACCTAGTGAAAAGAAGTGGTGTTTTTTTAATAAAACTTCTATACAATCACAAGGCACTGGAGGAGTTTGATCCTTTCCCCTTTAAGTATTCACATTCCCTGTGATGCAGAGGAGAAACGTTAAGTTTAATTATTGCTGTGGACCCTGCAGGAATGTCCTGTACATAAGAAAAAAAGAAAATCACTTAAATACGTGAGCTAGAAAGATTTCATGCGTATATATAGTTAGTCATATAGTTAAGTGTTTGCAAGATCACCCCGGAGATTGAAGCCACTCCAGGACAAGGACCTCATCTTCATACTGGCGTCTAATGCACCTCGCATGCTGTTAGTGCGATAATAAATAATAATAATATGTTAGCATTAGGTGAGCATCTCTCGCATGATCAATTTCCTGCTGTTGCAGGAGGGTGAATGTTGGTGGACTTTGATCCTTCCGAGATTTTATGTTTCTATCATAAGAGAATCATAGCACATAAGCACATTTTTTACTAATGCAGTAAGTAAGGTGGCAATATATATTGCACTGACATTAAATGAATATTAAAAGGGATTGAAACCATCTCCACATCATGAGGGGAAAAAAAAAACCCTCTAAGAATTAGATATACAGTAGCTATTCAACAAAGATACCGCTTTTAACCTTCTTCATAGATTAAAAAAGTCAAATCCGTTAGAAAAAAAAAATCTAGTGTTAAAGGTACACGCTGAAGTATCTTAAAATACAATTGTTGTTTATAAGTCTATTTTGCCCACTACCAAATCTCCTCTTTGCCTCTCACACACAAACAACTCTGCACACACCCCCTATTCCTCTCTGGGCTCCACTCATCTTGTAACATCTCGCTAGTGTATTACAGTACAAATCCTACATGCACAAGGACTTAGAAGAAAAAAAAAAGAGGTACAGCACTTCTGTGTATAGATAATGTGGGCAGATGTTTCAAAGAGGGATATACACAGCAAAACATCTTATTTGTTGGAGGGTATCAATTCTCTGTACATTATACACTTGTAATTTATGTTACTTCCTTATTTTTGTAACATCTCTGAACAGCCATATAGTAAATTAGAGATTTCAAACCAGACTGAACAGTCCTCTTTTTACCCCTACTTTGTTGCATCTTGCCAATTCAATGTTTTATTATGTTTTCTGTCATAATATTAACTCTTGTCCCTAGAAAACATGTATTTATTCCCATTTGGAATATAGTGTAACTACTATAAAGCACTGCTCAAAAGATGACTACGAATCCTTTCTGAGAATAGAAAACTTGAACTCTTCTATTATCCAAATATTTTCCAATGATTTTGCTTTTGTATGCATGTCTGCTGCTGACACACATAATGAGATCATGGGAAAAAACACAGCTGACCTGAACTTTTGGGTATAGAAGTAAAAAACTATGAGATCTAATAAGCCCAGTGCATGACCCTGTGCAGTTTTTGGACTTAAAGAACTAAATGCTATTGTGAGAGGAATGCAAGCCTACGTATTTTTTTCTGTAGCATGGCAGAGTTCAGCTGTATTATATTTACAGTTGTCAATAAATGTAACGACATAACATGAAGCATATAGACATCTCCGGTCTCCAGCCCCACCAAGAGAATATCCCGACACCTTCTTGTCACACACAAGGCAGATATTATTTTTATGCACCAAACAGTAGGCAGGATGCAGCAACAGACTGACTCTGTGCTACCACAGTGTGTCTGAGAGGCTGTCAGCACATACTTTGCCTACTTAACGTTGCTCTTTCAAATAATATAAAAATACATTGGGCTTTGAGTTTCAACCTAGCTCTTGATATGCCTGACTAGTAAACAGGGAGCCAAAGTTTGGTGCATCACATGAAAAATAACTTTATATATAGAAATGGTGCTCTAGGAGATAGAGGTTACATATCTCAGCGATTGAGCTCTGCATACAAGACTGGTTATTAAATTTAAGGGAAAATTTAGGATCTCTTAAAGATTATAAACTACCCTTAATTAACCCCCACGGATCCCATCAACACTGGAATGAGCATAGCTAAATGAAAGGCATCACTGTATATAATCTGGAAGCTGTGGAAACCAGAACTTTAGTGTATAAGTACATAGGACTAATTCTGTCCTTTGAGACTCATGGATTATTTTGGTTTTTAGGATTTAGGTGAGCACTTCAGAAGAGTACTAATTTCTGAAGGAAATGCAGAAGTCTATTCCTGTTTGAAAACTAGATTCTTTCAAACATACATAGACAGAAAATTCATTTTCCCCAATAGAACAAGTGCTATTAACTTAGAAAGGACTATAAGAATAAAATCAATCACTAAAACTTAGTCCAAAGGGCAACAATCTAAGGCATGACTATTCCAGTAAGACTAAAAGGGATTTTTTATTCTGTTAGTTCTTGAAGATTTTAAAATATTTTTGTTAATTTTTCACTTTTTATATTCCATTAGTTTCCTATTTATCTATAAATCAAGAGTGAGTGAATGGTTGGTAACATAAAGATACTACAGCATAATCAAAGTGTTTATTTCTTTTTAAAGTCTTACCCCTGTATACCTGTCTTCAGTTAAACAAACTTCAGAGCGTGAAATAACAAAATATAAACACCTGCCTAAATTGTAAGTTCTGTATTAATTTTAAATCATGGAAAATTCTTCTCAGCTCTGCATTAGCTAGTAGCTGTACTCAACATTGGAACATTGTTTATTCTTTACTAACTAATCATCCTTCATGGTCTTTCAAAAGTTCCTGGCATTTCACTAGTTTACGCATTGATTGAATACTGTTCCCAGAACTGCTTGTGGCACTGTGCCAAATGCTGTGATAATCAGCTGGAAGATTTATTCCAGTTGAGGAGTGTTATAAACATAAGGATTCATAAGGCTCAGCATCAAAAATGAATACTGATGCTTTCTTTGAGGTGGCTGAAAACTTTCTGTGAGCCTGCAACAGGACACAGGGATAGTCTTTACAGTCTCCTTCTGTATACAGGCTTGAGTTTGGAAAACCTAGTCATTTAACCTGATTTGATTTAAATATTAATAACTATCAGAGGTTTTAACAAATTAAAATATAATTTTACAGTGGCATGTGCAGAGCAAATTGCACATGAAAAAAACCTTAAGGAAATTCACGGATTAACTACTGTGCATGGGATCAGACACATTTGCTGCAACAGGATATATTATTATGCTGGTAGATGGGTGGAGAAAGAATACAAAGGAAGCTGAAAAAATTCAAAGGGAAGCAGCTGGCAGGTAAATGCACTGAGCCAGAAAGAAATAATAAGGAGAGAGGCAGTGAGTGGAAACGGAAAGGATAGTAATTTCTTAAATAAAGAAACAAGAAGTAGAGAGAAATGTAAGCTACAGATGGGAACACTGAATAAAATTCAGAATAGCAAACATTCACAATTAGAGGGAAATGTAGTTTGATTACTGGTCTAACTGTAACAGCAAATTAATATTACAGAGACTGAAAAGGTGATACTGAGAGACCATCAGCTTAATTAAGAGCCAGTGAAACCACACAGCATGACTGACTGGCATGTCCAATGTCTACAAGGCTAAAAAGCTCTTACACAGAAATTAAAAGAAGCAGTAAAACAAATGAAGCAACTTCATTGCTTTGTGTGGCTGCTGAGCCAGTGAAATGATGCTGGCACCAGCTTAGGGCACTGAAAATATCAAAGTCAAGACATTCAAAACTTGCAGTTGTAGGTGTCCAAACTGGATGCATCTGAGAGATGCCTTATGATCTTCCAAATTTCTTTGTCAAATAAAAGACATCACATTTTTTAGCATATGCAGCTGGGATAAACTACCCCTTGCTGATCAGTTCCTCAACACCATCTTCAAAGCTCTTAAGAAAAGCCCGCTCTTGAGCAATGAGGTGTCCCCCTGCACCCTACAAAAACACTGCCTCCTGAACATGTGCTCACAGTCACACATGCCCCCAAACATTTAAACCACAGTGCACTGAACTAAACCTTCAAGCAGTCAGCAGGGCCTTCTGCACTACAAACACCTCTATGAAATATGGGAAACGCAATAGATTGAAGTCCACAAATATTATTCTTCATTTGGGAAAAAAAATTGATGGCAGAGAAGTTTTCTGGAATCTCAGCTTTTGAAAAATTTATTACTCTTTTATGCCTTGTCTTAGAAACGGGTAACAATGAAGTATTTCATAGATTGGTAAAATGGTGATGTCACTAATACCTAAAAAAATCAGAACAAGCATTACCACAATAAAACTTTGATCTCCAAAACTCAATATATATCGTACATTTCCCCTCAGATGAAACCAAGGTACAATAATGATGAAAGTACCTTATGTGGGAACTTATGGTTCCCAATTTGTTGCATGGGAGGTGTTCACTCAATAAAGCAATTTTGGGGAGTTGATGGCTCTTTACAGCAATGCTGGAGCCAGGAACCAGGTGCTTTAATGGTTGCTTCTGTGGACAAAGGTGATGTTCCAAAAGAACTGACAAAAGCAAACATTTTAAAAGCTGCCAAAATATCATTCAGTTATAGGAAAAACAGTAAATACTCAGTAGAGGATCTCAGTATTTCAATGAGTGCACATTTTGAATCATTTGAAGAAATAAGACATAAGTAAAGACTTGCATGTTCTGACAGGAAATGTCTAGATGTTTGCAGCAAGAAGAGAAATTGAAGAGGGAATGAGGAGACGGGAATTACGACGTTTATAAGAAAATAGTTTCCTGGCAATATTTCATCTTTCTAACATGATTGCTGTAAGAATGAATTAGTGTTTTGCTTTCCAAAAAAGAACAAAACATTTTTTAAAAACAAAAACAAAGTCTCCTCAGTCCATTTGCAAAAGAGGTTTGATGCAGACCTCTTACTGGCCATTCCTGAAACACTGAGGCTCTTATGAGAACAGGAAATGGTAATCAACAATCCATTTCTTAAAAGTGGTTTAAAGGATAAAGAAATAGCGAGAAGATAACTGATTTTCACAAGAACATGAAATTGTGACTTTGTGGATTTGCCCAGAGGCAAAAAGGAAGGCTTTTTGGTGTTGGTAGAATTTAAGAGAGCGAACATGAGCAGTGCAACAATGTGCTGTTGACAGCACGGCCCCCCAAAATTATCATAAATACTGGTAATACACACACAAGTACTGAAGATGAGTGACAAAGAACAGTCTCTCCATTGGAATTACCACAAATAGATGGTACAGAGACTGTACAGACACAAGGTTGATGCAATTTATTACTAAACATCTTTCAAATATAGTGATTTTTAACCTTAAAGTAAGCATATCTACCAGTACCATACTTGACAAGGATACTGATACTCAGGTACCAGTTATCTAAAGTTATACTTTTACCAAAGAGCCTTCAAACTGAAATTAACAATGCACAATCATTAAAAAAAAAAAGACAAATTTATACATGTCTGAAACTCCCAGTCTGCATTTAGTTTTGCATTTAAAATATTGATTATTTCAAAGAGAGAGGAATTGTCAATGTCAACAAGACCGTTCAGCAAATGAGATCTCCCAAAGGGAACAATACAAACAGATTTATGATTTTTGATGCCAGGGAAGGGTTATCAGATTCTTATTTGCTTTCCTGATATTACTTATTAAGCTAATTTTGCTGGACTACAGCATAGTGCATTTATTATTGTTACTCAGTGCTTTGTTAGAAAATAGATCAGAAACTATTTGAAGATCCTTAGTAAACATTCACAGGTCATTATACTTGAAGATAACAGATTTTTTTTTAAACACTCTTTACTTGGAGCATAGTAAACTAGGAGTGCCAAGGTTATCAATATGCTCTTAGTTTAAAAGGTAAGGTGGGACAAAACTTCCTGTGAAGAATGTACCACAGATAAAAACAATACTCCTCTGCAATAGGACTTGAAGGTAGATGAAATAGCTATTAGCTTCATAAAATCAGATTTTTTCCCCCTTTATCAAATGGTTTAATACAGATTATAGAAAGGCTTTCTTGCTATCATTTACAAATTCATTAAATATGACATTCTAAATTAAAGATAACTATTGGCCTGTTTCTAAATGAAAGATTGGAATAGCCACTATGATGGCTCCCAGCCCATGGTAGTGCTGTAGGGGGTGACTCCTTGACTCTTATTCTATCATGTGACCTGAGAACTTAATTTTTCCTCTTCTGCAGCTAGAAAGGTCAAGGTTTTTACTCTCAAACCACCTCCTATTTTTCTCCACATTTATGCAGAGATTGACACAGCAGGGGAATATTCTGATTTCTGTGTTTTGTTCAATCTTTTGCCTAATTTATCTTTTGGGAAAAACAGAATATATATACTAAAAGGTAGTTGAACGAGAAAAGACAAGTTCATATTTGGATAAAGATACAGGGGACTTTTGGGTTTGTTTTAGACAAACCAAGACTATCTGGCAGGTATTCTTGATGTCTGAACAGTAACTGTCCCTGTTCCAAAAGCATCCTTGACAGGATGAAATAGCCTGTTATTTAGCTATCTTTAGTCAAAGTATAAATTAGTAAGAATCTTTGCTTGGCAGCATTTTGAAAGAGAGGAGATGGGACCTCTATCAAAACCAAATCCACAAAGATGCAGAGGACAAATCTGGTCATATCTGAAAGGTGCTGTCCTTCCCCTTTACTAATACTCCTGTATTTTCCAAGCTGACATTTATCTAAATAATCCTACCCATGCACTGAGAGCAGCAGTTTCCACAGGAGGTGAAGGACATTTATTGCTGAGAGCAATCATGAGTTGCTCCCCTACAAGGGCTGTGCATCTGACAATCAATCCATAAACATGGGAGAGAGAGTGCAAAAGAGACCCTTTAAGTTATTTCCCCACATTTCAAATCTACTTGACAACAAATCTGAAAGTCAACTGTAATTTTAATCATCCAGTAATGTTTTATGTTAGCCAATTACAGGACTCCAAGAGATTAGCTGAGTGTTTCATGTCTGATAAATATGTGACTGGGACTAATTCACTGGACCCCACTCTAACCTGAGATAGGTATAAATAAGTAGAGCTTCACTAAAATCAATCGAGCTGTATCCAGTTATACTGTCACAGAAATTGGTGCTATAGACTTCGGATAATTTTCCTAATAAAAATAAATTTTAACCAGTGGATTTTTTGACTCATACTTGTAATCTAATATTTCAGGCAATATACAGACCTACTAAATCATCCGTTTTCCCTGCATGCATTCCAGATGAGCTTTGCTTTTTACATCTCTACCTACCAGCAAGAATGCTCATGAAACAACCCATAATTCAATTATAAGTACCTCCAGGAACCTTCTAATTATATGTTAGGCAGGTCAGAAATGAAATAGCCATGCTACCCTTTAGTCTTGGATAACAGACTTGAAACGGTGAAAAGAAAAGTTCATCTGTTCATTAAGAGGCCAATTGTAACACAGTTAAGGGCTTCAGCAAGCTGTTTTGTTGAGATCTGAATATCCGTGAAACAAGCCCCTCCAAAGCTGGAAGTTTAGGGAGCCTTTGCCTTTCAGCCACGACATCAGCAAAGACTAGGGAGCTGCTCTGGAGAGTAGGTACCGTTCATTAGTCATTTGCTTTCCTCTTACACTAAATTCAGTTGGAGGGGTTCACAGGACTAGAATGAAAAACAACCACAGGTACTTAAAGGTGCTATTCTTTTCTTGGAGATTTCTGCACTGGTCTTAATTAGATCTCTCATAGGATTGCAGGGCTTTAAAAAAAAAAAAATTAATACAAAACAAGAGCGTGTCCATCAGGCAGGTTTTTCCGAAGCTTTGACAGCTCTAAATGCAGGCAGCTGCAATACAAGCTTGTCCTCAAATCCTTGACAATGACCTCAACCTCAGGGTGAAAGATAATGTAGTTGCTATGCTCATTCTGTGTGGAGTGTCTACTGATCAGAGGCTTGTGGCAAAATATGTATATTTCTTTTCTTATGATATAGACTATTGTTCACTGGCAATTCAAGTGATACCACAACATTATCTCTGTGACAGTTTATTTTTTTATTTTTAAATGTGAAGGAATAGCACAAATTCAGGCAGACTTCTACTTCAACAGCTACAGAGAAATGACTTTGTAATGCCTTCCAAATTAACCCCTCCACAGCCACATGGCTGAAGGTGAAAAGAAAAATTAAGCAAACAAAACAATCTAATCTCAGGTACTTTTATAAGGGACTTCACAGAGACAGCGACACCCACAACAGGCAGATTTCCCGATAGAGTGCCTCCTATTGCATTTAGTATGGCATTACTTAAGAGCAGTATCCTGCAGAGGTGAAATGTGTAACTTAACTAATTTCCTTGGAGTAATGGCAGCTTACACCCTAAGGAACTTCCCCAAAGTTAGAATCTGCCTTCACTATCTAAAGGCAGATAAATTTAAAGCTAAGAAGAGAGACAGCCATGTAGGAACCTTAAATGAGAGAAGGAAAAATTCCTACAATAAAACTTCCATATTAAAATTGTTATTAATATTATGATTATTACCAATTTCTAATTAGTACTGCTATTTCAATGATAAATTAAGTACATCTAGGAACAGTTATGGGAATATATTCTGATTTATTCTGGGGGTGCAGTTGCCCCAGAGCTGCTGGAGGTGGGAGCTGGGGAGGGGACGGAGGGCTGGGCTCGGCGCGGGGGCAGCGGCACTGCTGCTCTGCAGAGGCTCGTCTGTGCTCCACAATGACAGAACATATGGAAATCTGAGCTGCTAAATATCAAAGTCTTTGTCGTTCAAGTGCAAACTGCAATTTCTGTCAGTGTATAACCTGGCTGGATTTTGAAGGTTCTCACAATAAAAGGCACGTTATGACATAAAGGCTGTACCCTCACCAACCTTCAAGTCCCTGTTCTGAAGCCTGGGCAGAGCAGACCTGTTCAAAAAGAGCAGCACGATTGCACTGCTTGCAAATATTTCTCATAGGAGCATACAAAAATAGTAATTTCAAGTGACACTTGTTAAGCACGGTATTTCTCACAAAGAGGGAAATCTTTTTTCAAAGGCATTCTGAACAAAAATAGGAAGAGACGTGGATTGCACAGAATGCACTTACACTACACATACCTTTTGGTGGGTGTGCACTCTGTGAACATGTCTCTTCTTATTCAAAGAGCTGAGGTTTTTTACATTAGATTAGTCAGCTAAGAAGTTAAAGGGGAAAAAAAATAATTTTCATGTGGGAGCTAAAACTAAATAATTTAATGCTTAAATGAAAACATAAAAAGGAAATTTCTTCTGGATTTATTTAATTATTTTACTGTCAGAGGGTTTGGTTTGAACATGAGATTCTTTAAAAATATAAAAATGAAAGTAATTTAAGTTCAACCTTCAAAAAACATGTAACTTTTAAAATAAAATACTAAAGAAATATACCATAAACAGATATTTTTAAAGTGGTCAAAAATCGATTCTGACCTAGATGTGTACAGAGATTTAATTACTTTGTTGCAGCTGAATATTTTAGCTAAAATCAGTACAACCTGCCTCTGGTACCAGTGGGATTCTGACAATCAAGCACGTTACCATAATTTTTGAGCTGATTTCACAAATTGTTGTCCTAGAAAATACTTGATCTACACAATAACTTGAGCTTGATTTTTCCTATGGCAAGTACTCAAAGATGTGGTTGTTTCTTTTCTTTTCTTACGAGAAGACAAAGACACAGTTGGTGTGTGCATGAGGAAACTTTGGGTAAAATTTTTTAAAAGGTAGTCCAATAACAAAATTGTTACCCATAACTAGAAATGTTAATGTGTAATATTAACTATTTTAATCTATTCCCTTTTCTTGATTATGAGTACTACTGAAAAAAAGACTGGACTTCTAATAGGAATGGAAAAAATTTGGAAGGAGGGTGCTGCTCTCACTAACTTTCTGTCCATGCTTATTTCAGGTGAACACATCACACAGGTCCATAGTCCTTGTCTGTGGGATATAACCCTTAGATTAAAATAATCCTGCAGAAATCTATTGCTCCATTTTGTGAAGTGGTTTATGCTTTTTCACACCATTTTTGCACTTAAAGAATGTGTTTCTCCTTTTCCCCAGATGCTGTTTACTCCTTATTGCTATTTTGTCCATTTTTAATGGTTTTTTGAGACCATGACTTACTAGAGCCTACCAAAATATTTCACTCCCTCTGCTGCATTAAATTTTCTTTCAATCACATCAAGATTTTACTTTTTATTTTATCTATTTTTTCTATTAACTTTAAATCTTGCAGTAAAATAGGAAGAAAAATAGAATAGAAATTGATACCAACTAGAAAGGTATATTGAGAACATGTTATCATGATATTGCCAGACGTTTATAAACTTCTTCCAATGATATTTGAATTACCCCTGTCCTTTCATATTTTCCAGTTAACATACATACATCTGCTCTGCCATGTAATCAACTGATTGTTACACAAGCATTTGCTAAAGCTATGACAAACCCAGATTTATGAGGTCAAACAGTTCAAACTTAATCCATTCAATAGCTGCAATTTATCGTCTGATGATAATTGTATACACAAACATTGCAATGATTTAGATGACACAGTGTAAAGATGAAATCCGTTTATTTTAAAAGGGTTTCTAACCCCTAAAATACGTTGCCATGAACACCTTTCTAGGTCCACTTTTAACAACATCGTTATTATTGTTTTATTGATCAGGATTTTATTACTGATTTGACACTTATATTTCACACTAATCGAAAAAGGTGTAATTTTTCTACATGTATAAGACCGTAGTTAATTATATCATTAATTGTGTTTTCAGTTCCTTCCATTTAAAGGGGCCCAGAAAAGAGTGCTTAATTTATCATACATGTATTATAAGGAGCATGTAAACCTCTTAAACAGACAGAGAGCATGATCTTTTTGGAGATGATGGGATATGACATAGGCACTATATTTATAGATTCTTACCTCTATAGTGACCTGATTTTAGAGTGACAGCTATTGCAGAATGGGAGAGTAAATTAACAGCTTTGAAAGCTTGGGTAGCTGAAACTATTACTATTCATTACTTTTATAACACTTATTAGTGACCATTCTCTAATACTTTCAACAGATAAGGAAACAACCTGCAGAGAGTAGAGAACAATATGTCAGAACAACAGTGTCACGTATATTATATGTCTAATTTTATATGTGTATTTATATATTCTCAGTTCACAGATTTCGGAAACAATTGCTACAAATTGGCAGCAGCTGCATTCATTTATTTCTTCTAAACATAAAACATGTTAGTGACTGTAAATTTCAGAGAGACTCTAAAACAAGTAGCTAAATGTGAAATTTAAATTGATCTTTGGTTTATTGCCATTGATTTTGTCAATTTTCTAAATGTAACAGTGTTCACCACTGGGAACGGAAACCTGGATATATATCAGCAAAATTTATGCTTTCAACCAACATAAACTTCACAGGAGGAATGACAGTCCTTGCTGCATAAAATAAAATGCATGTGAAGTGAAGGATTTTCTTCTCTAATTAGATACTGTATATTTTTTCAACATCATGTTAGTAAATTTGCCACATAAATTTAAATGCTATTAGCAATATTGCCTACCCATATTCAGTTCAGTTTCCTTACTGTAGCTTTTCACAAGTACTTTGTGATAATGGTATTAACCCATATGACTAATTTACATGTACAAAAACCATTACTGGTACTCATAGAAAAATACCTCTAAAGTGTTTCATAAAAATGTCAACATAAGCATAATCTGAACTGGCAGATACTTGCTCAACTCTAATATCAATTATTGTTTTCACAATACAGTAGATTTATATTTTCATACTGTAGTACCCCCTTAGTCTACGACTCCCCTAAAACTACGGCAGTGAGCAAATTCCACTTGTGAGAGTGGGTTGATGAAACTAATGTAAGAGAAGGTATCCTGCATTTTTCAGGCTGGTTCTCTGAGTGACAAGTGTGGGATTTTCCTCACCAGTGTAGCTGAAATGCTGTTTTGGTTAACATTAGGAACCCGCCCTCATCCAACCCAGTGTGATCAGTTAGGGAGAACATCTCAACTGTCACAGAACAGTATCCTGAGTGCATTTATTTTCTTAGCATTTAAACCAAACCACTCACAAACTTGTTTCATGAACGCTAAATGTGTGGTGTGGGAAGAAAACACACAACCTATTTTAAAACACTAAGTGAAATAAAATCAATGGCTGAGCTCATTTTGCGTTAATAGTCTTCAAATGCCTTCATTGTTCCACTGCTCTTAAGCAACACTCAAGATAGGCACATGTATAAGGCTTTGCATTAGCAGCCTCAGAAAAGGAACTTTATTTTGTTGGTATAATGTCTGATAAGGTACTAGTACACAAAAACATTTGTTTTAAAAAGATAACATCACTTATCATGGTGTTGTAATTCATTGGGTGGTGAAAAGATTCCCCTCATATTAATGTATCTACTATATAAACACACGCATCAGTTCACAGAAAGCGCATTATTTTCCTTGAAAAGTGATTTTAAAGAGCATTATGAGCCTTACTATGTTTTAAGAGCATTATGATCCAACCTGCAAAATGAGCACAAAAAAGGTAGAAAAGAAGCAGGAACACTTTCTATATCCACATGTACATGACAATGTGCTGAGCCTCCAAGGAGGGGGCAGCAGCCAGAGACACTGCTCATCATTGCTGCCCCTCCAAACTGCTCCAGGGACACTCCAAACACATCACCTGGAGAGCCAGTGCTCCCCTCCTGATTTTCACTGGGAGGTACATCAGTTCCTCCTGAGCATGGAGCAGCATGTATTCATTCCCCAGGAATGCAAGACAAGGTGAAGAGATGCTGGCCTTGCCTCCCTGTGTTGGAAATGATGTCTGGGAAGTACAACCCAGCACTGCCCAGGTGTGACCCGTCCCACATGTCCCTCAACACTCCCAGCCACCACACCAAGGCTCTGACAAGCTGCAGGGGAGGATGACTAGGGTGCAGTTCCCTCAGGCAGAGGAGACATTTCCTGGGTGCAGTTCATTAGTACAGAGGGGTTTTGCCAGTGCCAGCTTGTGGTGTGACTCACTGCTCTGCTCTCCTGCAAACTGAAGCACTGACTCTATAAAATGATTTGCAAAGAAATGCTTACAGGTAGGATGATAAATCAAATGGAATTCCAAACTATACTTAACAAGGAAAGACTTTCCTAACTGTGCCACAGACAGTGCCTGACCTGTTCTTGTGGCATTCACCCAGGAGCACACATGGAAATAGTTTGGTCCATCAAAGTTAGGTCAGCTCTTGGCATCCTCAAAGGCAAAACTGGCTCTCCACAGCCACCAGTTTTCTGTGCCTCCTGCATTTGGCAGAAGGTGAGTAGGATTTTTTAGGTTATAGTACTTTACCTCCTGTTTCCATTGCCTGTAAGTACTCAAGTCTATTACTGGAAGCAACTCCCAGATTACCCCAATTATTGTGCTTTTCCCACCTCTGGCCATACAAATGCAAACAGCCCTGTTCACTCCAGCCCAGACTTTGGGTGAGAGTTGTTTTAAATACAGATTTTTTTAAAACTTGCTTTCAAAATACTCAAAGTAGAAACTGTCTTATGATCCAACGAGGTACAAAACATTCCTTTAGTCCTTCAAAAAAGCAGAGAACGAAGTCTACAGATAAAGACACTTTTCCTTGGACAGATCAACAGACAACACCGTTATCTCCAATTCCTTCTGGGTGGGCCTCTGCTGCCCCTCCTGCACTTCTTGATACACACATTTCCCTTGAACACAAACCCACCCACTCGTGTGTTTTATGCAGTGGCTGCTAGAGCCTGTCTGGCTCGAGCTCTGGTTTTCAGAACGGACGGTTACAACGAAACAAGAAGATAAACAAGCTCTAGTATCTTGGGTTTGCTACGGAACTCCTGTTATCAGCAGTGACTGACATTTTGTGGGAGCTCTCGTTTTCGTACACCCCAGTGCTACTGTGCTTTTTCTGATAAGAAACCTCAGCAACAGAAGTGTACATCTGAGAGTGACAGAAAAACCTCCTACTTTTGCAGCAGTCTGACTGCATTCCCACTTCCACCAGTGCTATAGCAGCTTAGGAGCTACTTCCAGTTTGCCCTGGAAACTGGGAGCATTGGGATTTGTCTCCCAGTCTCTATAATAAAGTCAGTTTGAAGAGGTTGGCAGAAACATCAGTGATAAAGTTTTCTTTTTGCTAGAGGAAAATGAAACTTTTTTCTGAAGAAAAATGCAGAATTTATCTGATTGGATACAATATCTTCTCATCTGCTCTGCAGCACACACGGTCACCTTTGGCTTCCAAAGCACCACACTGCTTTACCAGTTTTAAATATACATAACAGATCTGTAACAAATCCCTTCACTTTGAGTAAGCATGAGACCATGGAATCACAGTCCTGATTTCTGCAGCAGTAGCAGAACTGAGGTGGGAATCAAATCTTCAGTAGAAAGAGCCTGCACCACTTCTCTTTTCTGCCACCCTCCAACTTTTTCAGGAACTTGTTTTCTGAAGTTTTTCTTTCTAACTACTGTCTCACTACCTAGATCCCATAGTGCTGTGGATTTGTTCACTTCTCCTGCTCTGGGAAGTGTTGCAAGGACTCAGAGCATCAAGAATCTACCACCAAATTATCGTCACAGATGACTCCACAAGGCCTCCTGGAGGTTTGGCAGCCCGAAGAACAGCAGTGAAGGGGCTTTCTTTCTGCCAACTTCCTTTATTGAGGCATCCCCTAGATGCAGGGTCTGTTCAGAAACTGTGTGCTGTAGTGAGAGCCCAGCAAGGCACATGGGGAAGGGATGCAGAGCTACTCTGAGCTACTGAGGGATGTTCTACCCGGTGCCACACAGCCAGAAGGTATTCCTGGTCCCTCTGCTGCAGGGCAGGGCAGAATGGACAAAGGATTTGAGGTGGCTGCAGGGCTGAGGCATTCCTAATACATGCCAGGGCAGGCAGGGTGCTGAGCTCGGCTTTCTCTTGTTCTCAGGTACAAGCCACAGCTGCTTGGACCTTTTTTTCCATCCTCTCCTCTCTAGAAAGTTGTGTGATGAGGTCAATTTAAGCTGTGCTTACCTGAAACTTGTGTTAGCAGATGGGAAAATGCCAATTACTTACATTTAAAAATAGACTGAGAGAACATGATTTTCCCTGGTTGTTTTTTTTTTTGGTTTTTTTTTTTTTTTTTTTTTTTTTTTTTTTTTTTTTTTT